>NC_037686.1:62225778-62343739 GCF_003255815.1 Theropithecus gelada
AACTTTTACTATAGAGATCTTTCACCTCTTTGATTAAGTTGATTTGTAGATATTTAAATTTATGTGCTGTTATTATAAATGTGATTGTTTCTTGTTTTCTGTTTCAGATTGTTCACTGTTGGCATATAGAAATGCTAGTGATTTTGTGTGTTGATTTTGTATCCTGCAACTTTACTGAATTTGATTATTCATTCTAATAGTTTTCTGGTGGAGTCCTTAGGTTTTTTTCAAATATAAGATCATATCATCTGCAAATAAGGATAATTTGACTTGTTCATTTTCAATTTGGATGGCTTTATATCTTTCTATAGTCTGATTGTTCTAGCCAGGACTGCCAGTAATATGTTGAATAACAGTGGTGAAAGTTGGCATCCTTGTCATGGTCAAGATCTTATAGGAAAGGCTTTCAGTTTTTCCCCATTCAGTATGATATTAGATGTGGGTCTATCTTATATGGCTTTTGTTGTATTGAGGTATATACCTTCTATATCCAGTTTTTTGAGGGTTTTTCTTTGAAAGGAATGCTGAATTTTATCAAATGCTTTTTCAGCATCAATTAAAATTATCATATAATTTTTGTCCTTTGTTCTGTTGATATCATGTATTACACGGTTTATTTGTATATGTTGAACCATCCTTGCATAGCTGGGATAAATCCCACTTGGTTATGATAAACCATTTTTTTAATATTTTGGTACATTTGGTTTGCTAGTATTTTGTTGAGGATTTTTGCATCAATGTTCATCAGGGATGTGTGCCTGTAGTTTTCTTTCTCTTTCTCTTTCTCTCTCTCTCTCTCTCTCTCTCTCTCTCTTTCTCTTTCTTTCTTTCTCTTTTTAATGTGTCTTTGTCTGGTTTTGGTATCAGAGTAATACTGGCCTTGTGGAATGATTTTGAAAATATTCTCTCCTCCTCTATTTTTTGGAATAGTTTGAGTAGGATTGGTATTAGTTCTTTTTAAATGTTTGGTAAAATTAGTCAGTGGAGCCATTGGGTCCTGAGCTTTTCTTTGGTGGGAAATTTTTTATTGCAGCTTATAGCCCATTACTTTTTATTGGTCTATTCAGGTTTGGATTTCTTTATGGTTCAATATTGGTAGGTTGCATGTGTCTAGGAACTTATCCATTTCTTCTAGGTTTCCCAATTTATTGTCATATAGTTTTTCGTAGTAGTCTCTAATGATCCTTTGAATTTCTTCAGTATCCATGGTAATATTTGTCCTTTTTCTTCTCAGATTTCGTTTATTTGGGTCTTCACTCTTTTTTTCTTAGTTGATCTGGCTGAAGGCTCATAACAATTTTATCTTTTCAAGCACCAACATTTTGTTTCATTGATCTTTTTTTTTATTTTAATTTCTTGTATTTCTGCTCTGATCTCTCTATTTTTCTACTAATTTGGATTTGGCTTGCTGTTGCTTTTCTAGTCCTTTAAAACGCATGAATAGGTTGTTTCTTTGATGTTTTCTTGTGTATTTTTTAATGTAAGCACTATTGATACAAACTTTCCTCTTCGTACTTCTTTTGCTGTATCCCATATGTTTTGTTATGTTGCATTTTGACTTTTATGTGTTTCAAGAATGTTTAAGTTTTCTTTCTTAATTTCTTATATATTGTTTAATTTGTGTGTGTTTATATAGCTTCCAAATTTCCTCTTGTTATTGATTTCTAGTTTTATTCCATTGTGTTCAGAGAAAGTACTCAATATGATTTCTTTTTTTAAAAAAAAGTTAAAGATTTGTTTTCTGAACGAACACATGGTATATTCTTGATAATAATCCAACTGCTGAAAAGAAGAATGTGTGTTCTGAGGCCTTTGCATGAAATGTTTTGTATATATCTGTTAGATCTATTTGATCTATAGTATAGATTAAGTCCAATGTTTCTTTGTTAACTTTCTGTCTGGAACATCTATCCGATACTGAAAGTGGTGTGTTGATGTTTCCAGCTATTATTATATATTGGGGCCTATCTCTCCCTGTAGCTCTAATAGTATCTGCCTTATATATATCTAGGTGCCCCAGGGTTAGGTGCATATATATTTATAATTATTACATTCTCTCGCTGAATTGACTCCTTTATCATTATATAGTGACCTACTTTATCTCTTCCTATAGTTTTTGTCTTGAAATCTATTTTGTCAGATGTAAGTATAGTGACTCCTGCTCTTTTTTGGGTTTTATGGGCATGCAATATATTTCTTCATCCATTTATATGTGTCTTTATAACAGATGTGTACATCTTTGGAATCTTTTAAAAAATACATTCAGTCCTTCTATGTCTTTTGTTTGCAGAGTTTAGTCAATTTACATTCCATGTTATTATTGATAAGGACTTACTCCAACCATTTTGTTATTTGTTTTCTGATTGTCTAGTGGTCTCTTCTTTCTTTCCTTTCTTCCTATATTCCTTTCAGGGAAGGTGATTTTCTCTGGTGGTATGCTTTGATTTCTTGTTTATTATCTTTTCAGTATCTGTTGTAGATTTTTTTTTATTATTTGAGGTGACCATGAGGTGTAAAGTACATCTTATAACTCATTATTTTAAAGTGATGACAGGTTAACACTGGCTTAAAAAACAAATAAAAAAGCCAAGAGAAAACTAATAAAAACTCTGCACTTCAGCTTTATTCCACCCATTTTTAAACTTTTTGTTTTGTCTATTTATACCTTATTATACTACATCTTGAAAAGTTGTTATAGTTAGTATTTTTGATAGATTTAACTTTTAGTCTTTCTATTCAAGATATGAGTAGTTTACATGCCACAGCTAGTGTTACAATATTCTGTGTTTCTCTGTGGACTTAGAATTACCAGTGAGTATTCTACCTTCACATGATTTCTTGTTGTTCATTAGTATCTTTTGCTTTCAGACTGAAGAACTCCCTTTAGCATTTCTTGTAGGACAGGTCAGGTATTGATTAAGTCCTTCAGCTTTTGTTTGTCTGGGAAAGTCTTTATTTCTCCTTCATGTTAAAAGGATATTTTTGCCAGATATACTATTCTAGGAAAAAAGGTTTTTTTTTTTTTTCTCTCTTCATCAGTTTAAATACTTTAAATATCTCATGCCAATCTCTACTGACCTGTGAGAGGTTTCCACTGTGAAGGTTGCTGCCGGATATATGGAACCTCTCTATCTGCTATTTGTGTCTTTTCTTGTGCTTTTTTTAGGATCTTTTTTTCTTTTTCTTTAGATGAGGTCTTGCTCTTTTACGCAGGCTGGAGTGCAGTGGCACAATCATGGCTCACTACAGCCCTCCTGGCTGAAGCAGTCTTTCCTTCACCCAAGTATCTGGGACTACAGGCACATGTCATCACACCCAGTTTCTTTTTGTTTTTTGTTTTTTCCCGAGATGGGGTTTTGACACCTTGCCAAGACTACACTCAAACTCCTGGACTCAAGTGATCTGTCTGCCATGGCTTCCCAAAGTGCTGTGTCCGGCTCCACTAAATCTGGCTCTGAGAGTAGATTAAAATTGGAGGTATTATGACATAACGTTTAAAGTTGTATTTCTGTTGTTCATAGAAGTAAATATAATGGCCCAAAATATGTGCTAGCTCTCTATAAATATGTATATCTGACAGAAGACCTTGTATCTAGAATGTGTAAATATTTTTTCAAATAAATTTAAAAAACAAAACAACAAAGGGGGAAATACGCAAACACATAATTTTAATAAGATACATGAATAACCTAAAGGCACACAGAATGCTTCTCAACATCATTAGAACACCACTTTCCAACCACTAGAAGGCTAAAGTTAAAAAGCCTGACAACCCCAGGCATTGGCTAGGTATGAAGCATCTTAAAGTTTTATACATTCCTCATAGGAGTATAAAAAGGTTAATCACTTACAAATTTAAACATATATCCCCGTGACCTCACAAAAAAGACTTGTATATCATATCTCAAATCTGTAAATGACCAAAATGTTCATTAATATGGCCATAAATAAACAAATGCTTATATATTTATACAATAATGTAAATAAAAGGAATGAACTACTGGCACACACAATACTGACAAATTGTGACATGCAATGCTGAGTGAAAGAACAAACACATAAAAGACATACAATATAATTTTATTGTTATTATTTCTAATTCAAGACCAGATAAAACTAATCTATCGAGATAGAAATCAAAACACTGGATACCTGTGAAAATGTGGGAATTAACTGCAAGGGACCATGAGGGAACTTTCTGGGGAGATAGAAATATTCTATATCCTAAGTAGGTGGTTGTTATGCAAATATATATGCTATGGTCTCAATGTGTCCACTAAAATGTATGTTTTGAAAACTTAATCCACAATTCAATAGTGTTTGAAAGTGGGGTCTTTGGGAGATGTTTAGGTCATAAAGGCTCTGCCTTCATAAGTGGATTAATGCTGCTATAAAAAGGGCTTTCAGGATTGGGTGGGCACTCTCTTGCCTTTCTTCCATGTGAAAACACAGCAAGAAGAACCTCACAAGATACACACCGGTGCCCCAATCTTGGACTTCCCAGCCACCAGAACTGTGAGAAATACATTTCTATTATTTACAAATTACCCGGTCTCAAACATTCTGTGATAGCAGCACGGAACAGAGTAAGACAGTATACGTTTGTAAAATCCCACTGAATTGTGTGCTTATGAATTATTCATTTATCATATGTAAATTTTACCTTCATTAGGAGAAAATATAATTTAATGAATTTTCAGGGCAACAAAAACAGTAAAATTACTATTACTATATTTCTCTAGAACTTAAAGAAATTTAAAGAAAGTGTATTATTATTAAATAAACATTCTTATTCTCTAATATAGATTTAAGTCTTGAAATTGGAAATAAAACTACAAACTATAGAACATAACAGCAATCTAATCTGAGGCTGTTAAATCTGCATATCAATTAAAAATCACATTGAAATAACTTTTAATTATCAACTTACAGATTAAACTATAGAGTCACTATTAAAAATTAATAATTATTTCTACAAGCTTAAAATAATTTAGTTATATTTAGTAATTTTTTGGAATACAAAGGCAACAGTATTAATTTTCACATCACTGATAAAAGCAATTTTAATTACACTAGCATTGAAATTTCACTTTTAAGTTGTAACGTTAGTGATTATTAATCATAATGTAAATTTGTTAGTGCCAATTGAGTAGGTTGATGATGGTGCTCTTTTATTAATGATATAGAATACTTTTCAGTTGTAATAAAATATATTAAGAGTTTTTTTACTTTCATGGGTTTTAAACAATATGAATTATTTTTCAAGCTTTTATTAGGCTCAATATACTATGATATATAATCACTGATATGACCAAGATTTGCTGATAAATAATTCCAAATTAATATTTAATTTTAATGCATATTTCTTAGGCCTTAACTCCAGGTTCCAAATTTAGTACTAAGTAACAATAAGCTAGGAAATATGCATTCATCAAAACTGTTTTAAAATATCCAATGCCTCAATATATTAGAAAGGGAGTATTTTTCAGCCTATAGAAAGTTAACTATAAAAATTAAGTTTTGAATTTTTATATATGAACTTAATTTCAGCAGATACTTTTAAGGACCCCTCAATGTACTATATACAACTACCAGTAGTCCAATTGTCATTGTGGTTTAAATAATCAATAGTATAAAGACAAGAGGTCTAACTAGCCATCTGGAGATGGAATGCAGAACAGAATTGGATTATGTTCTCTTTCCTCAGCCCAGTAATGGCCAGGGAAGTGGCAACAGTAGTTGTGTATCATTGCTATAGGCAGGGGAATAATTATTTTCTTCCTACTAATCCATTCCACACTAAACCTTATGGCTGGGCTACACTGAGGAGGAGAAGAGGGAATAAGGTCCTTGCTCTTAGCTGCCATTCATTGTTATGGAAGATACCTTCTTTCCAGGTTTAACCCTCAACAGCAACATGCTAGTAATATAATTGTCACCAATTCTGCACGGATAAAATTTTTGTTAAACAATCTTTCCTTCTCAGTACATCTGGTTCAAATGTTTGACTCTGCAACTGTGTGGGATATTGGGAATATTGGGAATATTCCCACCTTCCTGAGATGATTGGAACGAGGATTGTTGTAAATTATACTAACAAGAATCAGCAATAAAATATCTGTGGAAAATATGCAAAAAATCTTCTTACAAAGGCTTAGAAATAGACATAAGAAGGTGTATATTTGCATTACAAATGTATCAGAGTTTTTCTAGTTAACTTTTTTATGTAAGAGAACCAATGTCACTTTTTCAGGAAACTTGACAACATATTATTTTAAAGGTTGTCTGAAATACTAATAAGAGGCAAAGAAAAAAAAAAGCCAAAACAAATAGGAAGATAAATAATTAAAGCTATGTGGTAGGGGTTAAACCAAGCAGGGATTATAAAATATTATACAACAAAAATAGCCAATTTATCCATCAATAATACATCAAAGTTAAAAATGGCATTTGTTACACAGGAAAATTTAATATATTAAAAATAAGTCATTCCAAATTAATTGGAAAAGAGAGGTTATTTAATTATTGTTACACAAGTAATTTGGTTGTTATATAGGAAAAAAAATTCAATTGAGTTTATCTTACAGGTGAATTAAAGAGTGAAACATGCAAACGTATACCTTAAACAAATACCCAAACTCTTTTAGCTGCAGTCTCTCCGCTTATGACTATGTTGGCTGTTCCCAGTAACCCTCATGCTGGTTATTTCCTCCTATAGCAATTGGAACTTGTAATAGCACAATGCTAAGATGGTCCCCAAGATTACTGCACCTTTGTTAGGGAAACAGGAGCATAGAGCCAGAGAGACACCATTTTAAAAATCAACTCCATCTTGAAACTAGCAAGGCACATTCTTTGCCAGTCACATGGTCATAAGATGTCCATGGCTAAGGAAGCAGCTTAGTAATGCCTGCAAAGACAAACTCCTGAACAACCAAATGTTCAAATGCCCTGATATGGCATAACAGTACATACTTTAAAGATGACAGTCATGCTTTGATGTACTTATGCACCCAAATGCCAAGGATAACTTTCTTTAAATCAATGAAGTAATTAATTTGGACACACTGTGAGCCCACCCACATGTAGACATAGCTTAGCTTTTTTATCAGTAAGACCCTTATATAAGAAGAGTTTAAAACAAAGAGCATTCCTCCTCTTACTTTCTGGGGATGCCCTACTCTAGCTGAAACCTTTAGAAGTTTCTCTAACAGTCCTGGTACTGAAATGGGACCAATCAAACTTGTTCTATCTGTCAAGGACCTGCCTCTATTTTATTACTATAGCCGTCTTTTACAGAAATTTCCTGTCTATGGAGCTCACTTGTAGTTGGGTGAATTATCGATGCTTTTTCCCCTAAGGCTACTCATTTACTTGTCAACTGGACCTTTTCCAACCTTGCCTAACCTATAAATTTCCCTCTCTCTCTTGCATAATCCTTGTTTTCCTTTTTAATTAAACTATTCCCGTGACCTCTTGGACATACTGAAATTGCTCCCATCTAAAAAAATAAGGAAAACCCTGTTCACTGACCTTCCACCTCCTCTCAGTTACCACTCCAAATCTCAATTCTTTACCACCGAATGCACTTCCTGCTGCCCTTTTTCTCTTTTGCACGCTCCAATCAAGCTTTTATCCCAGACAATTGATTAAAATTGCTCTTGTAAAGGTCTCAAATGATTTCCACATCACCAAATCCAAGTCAGACTTTATCTCACCACCTATCAGCAATGAAGATCACAGGTCATGCTATCCTTATTAAAACACTTTCTTCATTTGGCCTCCTGGAAGCACTATCTCTTGATTATCCTCTGACCACACTGGCCTTTACTTTTCAGTCTTCTTTGATGAATTCTCATCTTGTGGGCCTCTAAATGCTAGGGTGCCTTAGAGCTCTGTCTTTGCACTAGTCCTTTTCTCTATCTGTTCTCTCTTACTAGATAATATCATGTAACCCATCACCTTAAATTTCAGATATAAATGAAATATGTACTGAATACTCCATGGGAATGAAAGCATTTTCAGCAAGGCTATAACCTATTCCTTCACTACTTAGAAATCTGAGAAACAATAAGATCTCAATAAAAAATCTTTCTAAATCTACTAAAAAAGAGCTCTTGGCAAGTAAATATAGTAATGGTATTTACTAGAGGAGCAATAATGGTAAGTCCCTATCTGTATGAAAATTTTTTGCATGATATAACTGGTCTGAAAATGTTGCTTCTTGTATTAAAAAGTTGGACTATGTGCATTTATAGTAAAAATTCCTGGATGAAGAATGGCAAGTAAAGGATATAATTAACAGGTGTGAAATGATGAGTTTAAGATGAAAATATTCCATGATAATTGCTTCGTATATGAAAAATAACTTTACGGCCATTGCTCAAAAACCTTGTCTATTAACCTGAAATTAAATTGCATCCTAATACAGAAAACTTAGAAAATGGTTTTACGAAGTGTCCAGCAGAAGCCAACCGTGTCAGTGTAATAAAACTGATGCTTACTATTTTGCTAAAAACAAGAAGACCTATATATATATATATATATATATTTTTTTTTTTTTTTTTTAAAGTACCTAGGAGGTGGCAAGATGGTCAACTAGATGCAGCCCGGAGGAACATCTGTCACTAAGGGACTAGGCCATAGGGAAGACAGGTGCACTCCAAGCAGATCTTCAGAGAAAAGGCGTTGAGAACAGACAGAGGGAAGATGCTGGGCTGAAGGGAGAGGAAGCTGGGAACCGTGCACAGGGCTACTGGGCACCAGGACTCATCCCTGGGCCCAAGGGGCTCCTGGGGAAGGGGATGACTTGAATAGGCAAGGAGCAACTCACTCTTGCCATGGTCCTCTGGAATCCCAGCAGGAGGAGACTCCACTCCCACCACGGACACTTGAATTGGCAGCCAGAGCTGCTTAGGGAAGTGGTAGGGGCAGAATTCCAGCCAGAGTGGAGCCCAGAGTGTTTGGTGTGAGACTGTCAGGACACAGCCATAAAATCCATACCCCTAGGCTTGAGTTGTTCTCATAGGAGACTTTAGCCCTGTGGGAGCTGTGGGATCCGAACTTTGCAAGGCGGTTTTCCCTATGAGACGAGGTAGGTAGGACGCGAGCACTCCTCGGTCTGCTGGCCTCTCCTAGCGCTCCAGCCTGCTTGCAGTGCAGCCCCTCACCCCAGGTAACTCCTGGGGGCTAACATCATAGCTCCTGTGCTGGCAGACAGCTTCTGACCCTCAGAGGAGTGGAGAGTGGCACCTAGAGACACACATCAGCCCCCTAGCATTCCCCCACTGCAGCCTCCCGCATGCCACTTTGCCTGCAGGCACTTACTCATGGCCATGCCCCACATCACTTTGCCAGCGCGTGTGTGCCTGAGCGGTGCCTGTGCCTTCCCCACCACATGCACGTGTGCATGCCCTCTGCTGTGCCACTGCTTCAGGCGTGAGTGCACCCCTCCTCGCTACCCGCAGCGCAGGATCATTGCCTTTGGAGCATTGGTGGGCACTAATCTCGCCTGCTCAGCCTCCTCCAGCACCCCGTCCCTGTGCCCAACATATAGAAAACATGACTGACTTGATATAGCTTAAAAAACACTATAAGAATTTCATAATGCAATCACAAGTATTACCAACAGAATAGACTAAGCTGAGAAAATAATCCCAGAGCTTGAAGACTGGCTTTCTGAAATAAGACGGTCGGATAAGAATAAAAAAAGAAAAATGAAAAGAACGAAACCACCAAGAAATACGGAATCATGTAAAGAGACCAAATGTATGACTCATTGACATCTCTGAGGAGATGAGAAGAATGGAAGCAAATTGGAAAACATATTTCAGGATATAATCCATAAGAATTTCCCCAATGCAAAGACATGGAATCCACCGAAATGCCTAGTCATGACGGATTGAATAAAGAAAGCGTAGTACTTATACACTATGGAATACTATGCAGCCATAAAAAAGAATGAGATCATGTCCCTTGCAGGAACATGGATGGATCTAGAGGCTATTATCATTGGCAAACTAATTCAGGAACAGAAAACCAAATGGAGCATCTTCTCACCTATGAGAAGGAGCTAAATGATGAGAACACACGGACACAAAGAGGGGAACAACAGACACTGGGGCCTATCTGAGGGTGGAGGATGGGAGGCAGGAGAGGATCAGAAAAAATAATTATTGGGTACTAGGCTTAGTACCCATCTGACAAAATAATCTATATAACAAACTCCAATGACACAAGTTTACCTAAGTAACAAACCTGCACATGTACCCCTGAACCTAAATAAAACTTCAAAAATAAAATAACAATAGTTGAAAAGAAAATATTTTACTGGAACTGGTGTCAGATGGTTTCAGACTTCTCCAAGTAAAATGCTTAACTTTTGCCCGGTGTTCTGCTGTGACCCTTTTAGTATTAGGTTGGTGCAAAAGTAATTGAAGTTTTTGCCATTACTGTTAATGGACTGGCTTCTAGGAGAGAGAAAGGCTATAAACACACACACACACCCACACACACACACATTTACATTGTTAAGTTTGATATTGGGCAATTTGTATGAATTTTCTGAGTCTGACTTTAAAATTTGGTGCTTGTGTATCATTCCCAAAATTATTTTTCAGCTCAAACACCTTCATGGAACTACAGAATCAATTGCCTAATTCATTTAACTTTCTAATGGCCTCACTCAGTTTTACATTTAAAAAGAATATTAGATTTGAGAATAGGTCTTATTAGAGTCTTTCCCATTTCAATAAATGCCCATTTCATTTATCCACTGCTTGCACAAAAATTTTAAAGTCCAGAATTCAATCACTATGTAATGTAAGTTCTCGAACTATCTAGTTTGAAGCATTGAGGTTGCTTTCTACCTGATCTCCCTCTGTTTCCCACCCCCCAGTAAGGTATTCTGCACACAGCAGCCATTGTATATTTTTTCTCTTAGGTTCAGATTTCCCATAGCTTCCCAGTTCAGTCAGAGTAATCCCGGGATCTAGTCAGGCATCATGTCCTACAGGATGTACTTGATACGATCACCTGCTTCCTCCATTACCTGCTCTCCTACTACTTTTCATGGGATACCTTGGCTCTTGAAACACCGACCTCCTGAAGTTTCTTGAACATGCTTAGATGGCTCACACCTCAGTGACTTTGTACTTGACACTTCCTATGCTTGTAACATTCCTCTCCCAGGCACAACATGGTGCACTCCCTTCCTTCCCTCAGACGTCTGCTAAGATATCCCTGCATTAGCAAGGCCTTACCTGATCATCGTTACAACATAGCACAGACTGAAAGATCGCGCATTTGTTATTTCTTTGCTTATTTTTATCTCAACAACTGGAAGCTCCTTAAAAACAACGACTCTGTCTCTATTTCACTGTCAAATCCTCAGCTGCTTGAACAGTTGTTTCATGAGTAATTCTTTTATATGACTTGCCATGAAAATTCATGGTCACAAGAAATTAGGCTTAATATGTGCAGAAAACCTCAGCTCAGTGAGGCCACCCATTCTGGGATACCCTCACTTTTTACACTCAGCTAGTATGTAAAGTACACACAGCCTGCTCAGGCGTCTGTGACTAGCCCTCATTCTCCAAGGCAGGGGCATCCTACCAAAACTGGCTACTCATTAACTGACAACACCTGCTGGTCTAGATACTGATTTATCATGGATCTGTAGAGTAAATCCTTAATGACTCCTTGAGTTAATGCTGGAATGCAAATCTATTCCTCAGCAAATCCTCAGGTACATCTCAAATTGGAGTAATGACCTTAGAGCCAGCTTTCTGCTTTTTCCTTCAATGTCTATTTGTTTATGCAGAAAGTAAAGATGCTTGCTTGAAATTATCATGTTTCAGGATGATTTAACCATGCCAACCAGAATATATATATGTATATATGTTTATTTACAGCCTTTCTCTCTCCTAGTACCCAAGTGTGAGTCTACACTGCCACTCATGCATGGATTTCAGTGAGAGTCATCACACTATAGGCTTATTGACTGTATCCCTCTGATATCCTGCTGGGTTAAGTTAATCAAGTTAGACATCTTTCTCCTCATCAATTTATGTAAATATAAAAGACATGTGCAGTGTAGGTGACTCTTGGACAGTTATTATACATTTAATTATAACATTGCCATATATTCCTAATTGTACTCTTTTAGCATTAATTTTTTTCTGGATATTAGAAAATCTTTTTGAACTACATTTTTATATATTTTTAATCCTAGTAAAGTGTCTTACAATGCAAATTGTATCCTTGTTTTCAACTGTTATTGCTTCCATCATTTTTATATGTGATTTCTCTTTTGTGTCTGTATAGTATCACTTTTCTTACTATTTTCCTATATTCGTCCATGTTCCCGATATTCTAAAATATCTCAACTTGTTCTTTCACATTTTATATTTTAAATAAGTTTTATTAAAATATAATTCACGTAAAATAAAATTTACCCCTTTAGAGTCTATAATCCAGTGGTTTCTATTATATTTACACAGTTGTGCAACCATCACCACTATTTTATTTTAGAATATTTTTGTCACCCTCAAATAGAAACCCTTTACCAATTACCAGCCACTTACCATTCCCCATGCTTTCCCTAAGCCCCTGACGAGAAAAAACACACTTTCCTATTCTGTAATTTGCCCGTACTGAATATTTCATATAAATGGACCAGTGTGTGTGACCTTTAAGAATAGTTTATTTCATTTAGCATAATGTTTCCAGGGTCCATCCTAGTAACATATATCAGCACTTCCTTTATTTTCATTGCAGAATAACATTCATTTGAATGGGTATACCACTTATTGTTTATGTATACATCAGTTGATGAACACTTGGATTATTTCCACTTTTTTTGCTGTTATGAATAAAGCTATGAGCATTTTTTATAGGTTTTTATGAACATATGCTTTGAATTCTTTTGAATATTAACCAGAAAAGGAATTTTGGGGTCTTAATGAAATTGCTTGTTTAACATTTCCAGGAACTGCCAAAATGTTTTCAAAAGTGACTGTACCATTTTACAATCCTCCCAGCTACTTATGGGGACTCCACTTTCCCCTTATCCTCATCAATACTTGTTACTGTCTGTCTTTTTCATGTCCGCCATCCTGGGGTGTCTGAAGCAGTATTTTACTATAGGCTTGATTTGCATTACCCCAATAATTAATGATGTTCAACATCCTTAAATGTGCTTGTCATCAATTTGTATATCCTCTTTGAAGAAACATTTATTTAAATCATTTGCTCCTATCATTTATCCATTTGTTATCGAGTTTGTGAGTTCATAAAAATGCAAAGATAGTGGATCTTAAGTGTTCTCAGCCCAAAAATGATAGATATGTGAGGTAATACATTTGATAATTAGCTAGATTTAACTACTCCACACTATATAGGTACTTTAAGGCATCATGTTGTACATGATAACTACATACAATTTCATCTGCAAAAGATAAATAAGCTAATTAATTAATTAATTTTAAGAATAAAAAAATTGTTCAGGACAGGCACAGTGGCTCATGTCTGTAATCCCAGCACTTTGGGAGGCTGAGGCAGGAGGATTGCTTGAACCCAGCAGTTTCAGATCAGCTTAGGCAAGGAACATACATCGTGCATTCTTGCTCGACCCCGTGAATAATGTACCAGTGAGACCCCGTCTCTACAAAACATTTTAAAAATTAGCCAGGTGTGGTAGAATGCACCCGTAGTCCCAGCTACTCAGGAGGCTGAGGCGGGAGAATTGCTTGAGCCCAGGAGGTAGAGACTAGAGTGAGCTGTGATTGTGCCACTACACTCCAACCCAGAAGACAGAGCAAGACCCTGCCTCAAAGAAAATAAAAAGAAAAATTATTCAGTTAAAAAATGAGTTATTTGAATATTCTGGGTACGAGGCTTTGTATCGAATATGTGATTTACAAATATCTCCTTGCATTCTGTCATTTTTCTACTTTCTTGATGGTCCTTAGAAGTAAAAGTAATTTTTATGATTTATCTCTTTTTCCTTTAGATGCATGTGTTGTTGGTTTTATATCTAAAAAGCTACAGGCCAATAATTATTCCTCTGTTTTCTCCAAAAGGTTATATATTTTACTTTAAGAACTTTGATCCAGTTCAAGTTCAGTTTTGTGTATGGGGTGAGAAGGGCTCCAAATTCATTTTTTGTAGATGAATATGCAGTTGCGTCACCACCATTTGTTAAAAAAACTACTTGACAATTAATTTTCTTGGTACACATGTTGAATCAATTGATGATAAAGGTAGGAGTTAATTTCTGGATTCTCCGTATTATTCTATGTATCTATATGTTTATCCTTTTGCCAGTATCATGCTGTCCTGATCGCTGTAGCTTGAGGTAAGTTGTCTGTCAGTTTGTTTGCCTGTTTGTTTGTTTGTGACAGGGTCTTACTCTGTCACCAAGGGTGCAGTGCAGTGGCATGATCATGACTCACTTCAGCCTTGACCTCCTGGGTTCAGGTGATCCTCCCACCTCAGCCTTCTGAGTAGCTGTGACTTTGTACCTTCTGAGGTACATGCCACCACACGCAGTTAATTCTTGTAGTTTTTGTAGAGATGAGGTTTCATCACGTTGCTCAGTTGGGTCTCAAACTCCTGAGTTCAAGCGTTCTGCCCACCTCAGCCTCCCAAAATGGTAGTCACCATGCCTGTCCTGTAGCATGTTTTGAAATTTGAAGTGTGAGGCCTCCAAATTTGTTCCTCTTTTCTAAGTTCATGTTGGCTATTTGGCATTCTTGCACTGCCATAATAATTTTAGTGTCAGTTTATCAATTTCTACCAAACAAAAAGGCCACCCAAGATTTTGATAGGAACTCAGAGCCTGTAGATCAATTTGTGGAGTATTGCTATGTTAATAATATTAAGATTCTGGATTTATGAGTCTAGGATAACTTTACATTTATTTAGGTATTGTTTAATTTCTTTCAACAATGTTGACATAGTTGGGTATTTGTCCCCACCCAAATCTCATGTTGAATTGTAATCCCCAATGCTGGAGGTGGGGCCTGGTGGGAACTGTTTGGGTCCTCAGGGTGAATCCCTCCAGGCTTGGTGCTGTCTTTGCCATAGTGAGTTCTCATCATTTAAAGTATGTGGCACCTCCACTACCCCCATTCTCTCTCTTTCTCTCTCATACTCCTGCTTTCACCATGTGATGTGCCTGTTCCTGCTTCACCTTCAGGCAAAAGTCAAACCTCCTTGAGGCCTCCCCAGAAGCCTAGCAATGTCAGCACCCTGCTACACAGCCAATTAAGCCTCTTTCCTATATAAACTACCTAGTCTCTAATTTTTTTTTAGCAGCGCAAGAACAGCCTAATACAAATATTTTCTACTTTTGAAAGTGTTAGTTTTTAAACTCTTTTCAATATTTATTCAATCTTTACTATTTTGCTGGTGTTATAAGTGGAATTGTTCTTATCTTAATTTTTGGACTACTTGTTGCTAAGGAATAAAAATAAAGTTGTTTTTTAAATATTTACCCTGCAAACTTACTAAGTTCATTTACTAGTGCTAATAACATTTTTGCATGTAAATTTTGTAGGATTTTCTATGTAGAAGATCCCATTATCTGCAAATAGAAAGAGCATTTTTTGTTTGTTTTTGTTTGTTTGTTTACTTCTTTTCAATCAGGATGCCTTTCAGGTTTTTTCTTGCCTGATTGTCATGGATAGAACCTCTAGTAAAATGTTAAATAGACGTGGTGAAGGCAAACATACTTAGGGTCTTTCTGATATTAGGGGAAAGGTTTTCAGTCTTTCCCTATTAAATTAGATGTGGGTTTTTATTTACACCGTTAGGAAGTTGAGAATGTTCTAGTCATAGTTTGTGGAGCTTTTTAACGACTTGATGTTGGACTTTGTCTAATAGGTTTTCCTGCATTTATTGAGATGGTCATGTGGTGGTGTTACTTAGTCTTAAATGTCATCGTGTTATTGATTTCTAATATTATTCTGTTGTGGCAATAAAACATATTTTGTATTTCCACTCAAAATTTATTGAGGTTTATTTTATAGCCTAACATATAGTACATCCTGGAGAATGTTCCATTTGCCCTTGAGAATGACAATATTTTGGAGGAGCATTCTATAGAAATCTGTCAATTCTAGTTGTTTTATATTTTTATTCAATACTTATATCCCTTTGTTGCTCTTCTGCCTAGTTGTTTTGTTAATTCTTGAAAGGTGGGTACTGCCTAGTTGTTATATTAATTATTGAAAGGTGGGTATTGAATTGTTAAAACTATTGTTGAATTGTTTATTTGTTCAATGTTGTCAGTTTTTCCTTCATGTATTTTGATAGTCCGTTTCTAGGTGCATTCATATTTATAACTTTATGTCTTCTTGATAGATTGACCATTTTATCATTATAGAATGTCCTTCTCTTGCAACAGTTCTTCTCTAGCAACAATTTTGGTCTTAAACTCTATTTTGTTTATATTAATACAGCCACTCTACCTCTAATTTGGGTCCTATTTGCATGGCATATCTCTTTCCATCCTTTATTTTCAAGCTCTTTGTGTCTTTGAGTCTAAAGTGTGTCTCTTGTGGACAGTATATAGTTGGATCTCACATTTTTTCATCATTTCTGTCAAGCTCTTCTTTGTGTTTGGATTGTTCAGTTCAATTACATTTGAATTTTATTAGTTACTTTTTTGCTCATATGTTAATTAGTCTGATAAAATCTGGTCCCCATGAAGCCTTTACAGACTTTATGCCCCTTAACAGTTTCCAAGTGCCATGTGGGGTTTTTTTTGGCATTTTATTAGACATGCCCATATTTTTAACATCCTATGATTTTTGAAGTCTATCATTTTAAAGAATCTACATTTATTCTGAATCTTTGACTCACTTCTTGCTTTCTCTTGTCCTGCATTTTTTGTAGATTTCATGTTGTTGTAGCTGCAGTATTCCTGATTGCCCTTCACAGACTGCATTAAAATTCATTGTAGCTTTTTGATTAATACAAAACAAATATAAAAACATTACCCTTTTATTATCAGTTTTGGCAAATCACTTTTTAGGCTGAGGCTTCTCAAATGTCATCTAAAGTAAAGTTTGTGTTTGCTGGACTGGTGTGAGATTTCTCTTATTTGAATTCCGGGTTTTCTCACATTGTCAGAAAAACAGGTGTCCTCTGTTTAGGATGCAAGCCTAGTACTTCTTTTATGTATGCTCACATATTTGGGATACAGTTTTCATTCTAGGGAAAGTTGATACCTGGTTTTCTGATTTGTTTTGGCCATGAGTCCTCCGAAAGTGCTTTGAAAGTATGGTTGGATCATAATATTTCTTATATTTTTTTCTAGTTTTTCTTAATCTGCTGTTTCATGAAGGAGAACATACGTAGAACACAAATATGTTGCTTGTCCCAATCCCATCAGGACTAGTTTTAGTTCGATTGCATTATACTTGTACAAAGGCTGAGTGCTCCTTATTGAAAAGGCTTGGGAACAGAAGTGCTGCAAATTTTGGGTTTTTGTCCGATTTTAGAATATTTGCATATACATAATCACATGAGGTCAGATGTGAAATTTTCTACTTATGATATCAGGTGAGTGCTCCAAAACTTTTGGATTTTGGAACATTTTAGATTTCAAATTTTCAGATTAGAGATGCTCCACCCATACCACAGTTTCTTTATACATTCATTTATAGATCGTAAATTAGGTTGGTGTTTGGTGACTGTGAATGGTGCTGCTGTAAACACGCATGTACATGTACCAGTTTGAGTAACCGTTTTCAATTCTTTGGGGTATATATCTAAAAGTGGAATTTAAAGATCATATGGAAACTTCATGTTTCCCTTTTTGAGGAAATGCTTAGCTTTTTTCCACAGTGGCTGATCCATTTTGCATTTTCATTTACAATGTCAGAGTGTTCCAGTTTATCTGAATTCTGGCCAACATGTAGCCATCCCAAATGGTGATAATTCACTGTGGTTTTAATTTGCATTTGCATTACCCTACTCACTAATGATTTTGAATATTTTTTATGTGTTTATTGGCCATTGTATATCTTCTTTGTAGAAATACTTATTCATGTTATTTATTCATTATTTATTCAGATAGGTTTTTTGTTATTGAGTTGTAAAAGTTATTTCTGTATTCTGGATCTTAGATCTGTTATCAGATATATAATTTGCAAATATTTTCTTCTATTCTGCAGATTGTCTTTTCACTTTCTGACAAATGACCTTTGATGCAAAAAGAAATTTAAATTTTGAAAAGGTGAAACTTTATGTATTTTTTCCTTGCTTTTAGAGTCATATCTGAAAACCTTGCTGAAGTGTCCTTCAATATTATGATGCCATTTGTCTTACAACACACAAATTTTTCTCTTTCGATTTTTTTTCTTTTATCACCCAATTGACAAAGTGTTTCTCCCTTTCCTCCATTCTTTTTTTTTTTTTTTTGATACAGGGTCTTGCTCTGTCACCCAGGCTGGAATGCAATGGTGTAGTCATGGCTCACTGAAACCTCAACCTCCCAGGCTTGAGGGATCCTCCTGTCTCAGCTCCCCAAAGTGCCGAGATTATAGACATGAGTCGTTGCACTCACCCTATCTCAGATTCCTGAAGCTGGCATGTCACTTAATGTCCTTAATGTAAGAAAAGAACAGGAGTTAAAGTAGAATGTACTAGAAAGTACTAACAAGTGTTAGATACTTTTAGCCTAATATGAGGCAGTATTTTAAATTTTTATTCAAAATACAGACAAAAATATATCAATGGATGTCCAACATGGCACCCAAAGGACAAAGAAGCTTCTTAAGTGTGGGCCAACTACATCCCACTTCTGGAGTTAAGAAAGTATGAGAACAATCTGTGAAATAATACAGTTTTATCATGTGTCTCTTCAGTGGACGTGGACTCTTGATCACTCAGCTGGCCTTGGCATTGATGAAATCTGCTGCTTATTCTAAAAAATCTGATAATGGTAACAAGACAGTATATTCAAATAATGACACCTAATTATCAGGAGCAAACTGAGAAAAATAACGGTATCTGTAGTCATAGAAAGGAATGTCAGTCAGAAAGAAGTAGAACATATACCACCCAAAATAGACATACTGGTGGATTGTAAAAAGGAGTTAAATAGAACATTATCTATAGCATTATATATACTAGTCTAGCACACATCCATACACAGGCACACACACACACAGATAAATTTTAGAAAGTAAAACATAACTTACTGATTCAAGAATTGAGCATGTACCATGCTGAATACAAGAAATGTCCTTTTTGACCCCAAAATTATCGAAGGAAACATCTGAATATGCCAAATAAAACTATAATGCGAGTAAAAATGTGGGAGTGAAAAATACACATGTTGAATAAACCTTGGAAATATATTATCAAAAAAATAAAATAATAATTAAAAAATGGAAACTGGTGAAAGACAGGAGGTAAATAAACAAAAACAATTGTTTTGAGATAAACGAAGCCTGCAAATTAAAAGGTTTCCCAAATTCTGGCTGGGAAAATGGAAAAAGACACAGGCTAGCCTATACTCATAAAGAAAAGAAGTCACTATAGCATTACCCCTCTCATCTGACACTGATAATTGGAAGATAATGGAATACTACCTACAGGCTACTGAAGGAAGAGGAAAAAATGAAACTCAATAGTTCTATATTTAGAGAAGATATTATTTCTCCAGGAGGAAAAGAGATAATTTGGAGCTATAAATAATTAAGATATTATTACATTTGTGTAATTCAAATGAGGACAATCTTGGAAAATGTCAACCTTAATATTAAAAATAATTTTAAAAATCAATAAAATAATGGAGAAAAACAAAGAAAAGATTGTGATGCATATGAATTATTACGTACAAATGGATAATGACAGCATACAGCATTCTGCTTACACAATGGCACAAGAACAGGAGAAATACTGCAAAGTACATTTGAATAATGGACTAGAACATAAAATACTAATAATCATTTAATAATATTAATGAAATGTAGACAGTATGTCAATCATTGCATGAATGTGAATGGATTGAATTTTCCGATTAAAATAGATGTATTAAGAAAACAACATTCAGTTATACACAGTTTACAACAAACACTCTTAAGGTTGTAAAAAGAGTTGATAGTGAAGAAAAGGGCAAGGGGATATAAAGCAACTGCAAACAAAAATGAACAGAAATGATAATGTTATTATCTTGTAAGTGAAATATATGATTAAAAAGCACTAATTGAAGAAAGGACAGATTTCCTTTTTTTCTGATATACACTCTAAGGTGAAGATGTAACCATTATAACTTAAAAACACACATATCAGAAATTATATTAAATGTAAAAGGACAAAATAATTGATTTAAAACACTAAGATCATCAAACCACATTACATATTGCTTACAAAAGACAGGCATTAAATATAATGACACAAAAGGTAGAAAGGTAGAAAGTAAAAGGAATAAAATGTAATATCATGCAAGCATTCACAAAAGAAAGCTAGAAAAGCTATACTAACATCAGAATAAATCATATTAAGCAGTAAGTTCATAGTAATAAAATAACCAATCAAACAGGAAAATAAATCTAAATTTACATGCCCCTAATAACAAAGTCATCCTACACTTTACATCAGCTGTAAAGCGGCCATTATGGCAGTAATGAAGGTTTTGCCTTACTATTGCTACTGATGTGCACTTGACCTGGCAGAGACCAGCACTGAAATGCTGTTATAACATTACTCTCTGCAGGGAAAGTAGCCATTTGGTGCCAAAATGATTACATGGGACTTCTCCTATGATGGAGAGGTAAAAAATTATACCCTTGGAAAAGATATGTACCCTGGATATGGATTTATCTTTTCTGTAAGTAATGCCCATGCCATCATCTCTAAACTTAGGAGTTTTTATTTACCGTAATGGTATTCCACACTGCATTGCTTCTGAAGAAAAAACTTGTCTCATAGCAAAAGAAGAATTATAATGGATATCACTGGTCTTACATATACCCCATAATAGAGATAGAATTAGACCCATAAAAATGGAATAATGGTCAACTAAAGACTGAGTTACAGTCAGTTGTCAGGGGAAATATGACATTACATCTTAAAAGGAAAATGTATGTTTTGAATTAGTAAGCAAGTTATGGTATATTCTCCCCAAAATCAAAATATACACGCCTGAGGACCAAGGAGGAAACGTGGAGCTAGATCATCTCAGTATTGTACAGCATAATCCACCCAAATACTTTTTTTTCTTCTACATTCTCTAACTTTGAATTCCATTGATTCAGAGATCTTGGTTCCCAAAGACAAAATGTTTTCACCCACATAACAATGGTTTGATTGAATTGAAAGCTAAGAGTTTCTGCTGGCTATTTTAGATTCCTCATGTCAAACAAACGAACAAACAAAGAAAGGAGTTAGTCTACTAGATGGGGGGTGAATACCAATTACTAAGTAGAAATTAATGGGGAGAGGAAAGAGTAGGTCTGTTATGAAAGTAAATCCAAAACTACTGCAACCAATAGCTGAAGGCAGAAACCCTTCAAGAATGAAGATTTGGGTGGCTCTACCAGTAATGTCTTGGCTTAAAGCAAGGAAAATGTGGAAGCGTAGTGGGAATAAACAAGTTAAAAAATACCCATTACAGTCTCATCATAAGTTAAAGAAATGAATGCTACAGCAGCTATGCTTATTCTCCCTACATCAGTATGTATGTGTGGGTCAACTATTTTCTTCTCTCTCTTCCTTCTTGTCATTGTCTTACGCTAGTCTTGTTGAATGTGACCTAAAACAATCTGGCTTTTTTTAGTTAACAGAATATTAAACTGGGACTGTAAGTGAATTTTAAGGTAATAAAGGTAACTCAGAAAAGATAGTGCAACTCTGTTTCAGAGATGTATGAAATGATGATAGTTATTTTGCATCTACTCAGTTCAATAAGAGAAAGAGAACATCTTAATTTGCACAAAAGGTTGTTTTATATTGTTTGAATCAAACACAGAAATGTTTTTCTTGTCTTAGATATGAGATCTTTAGATACAGGGTTCACATGTGTGTAGAAGGGTGTGGCGATGCTTAACAGCCACAAGTGCACCATGCCACTTAGGGGGTTATTGTATCTGCTTCAAACCAGCTTCTCTAAGATATTTTACTAGTTTTATGCTATTTTTCAATTTCTATTTTCTTTAACTATTATTATGCTGCTTCATTTTTTTAAGGAAATTAAGACCAAAGTGTGACTGGATTAGGCCAAGGACAGGGTAAAAGATTATTAGAAGCAAGGTCACTGGGATACTGTGGAGCCAGATCCTATAAGGTCTTATTTATAAGTTTTGCAAATATGCTATAAACCATCTGTATTTTATTAAAGATGAGGAAAATGTTAATGATTACATGGGGCTTCTATTATGGAGGGTAAAATATTATACCCCTGGAAAAGACACGCATCCTGGATATAGATTATCTTTCCTGAAAGTAGCGCCCACACCTTCATCTCTAAACTTAGGAGATTTTTGTTTCCTATAGTGCTATTCCACACAGTAATTTTAAAAATTATATTTAAATATAATTTATTGAATATCTGCACTAGAAAGTAGAATTTCTGTTGTAATGAATGTTGTAAAATGTAGACTAAACTTTTACAAATATAGAGAAATAAAAAGTGTGAATTCTCTTTAAAATCTTAGTAGAATGGTGCTTTCTGATAGGATTAATCAGACTGAAAACAAAATTTATTCTAAAAGCCAGAGAAAGAATGGTCCTTTCAGACTACCTTTAAGAGTATGGAATCTAATTCCACCACTTACTAGCTAAGTTAGCACAAAAGCCCAAATTGCCCAATCAGACTCACACATACAAGAGATTTTACCCAGTATTAAGCTTCTCTAATAAATTCAAAGATACAAAGAATCAAGACACATGCATGAAATGGAGGGTTCTGGGACATCAAGGTATTTTTCCTGGTCATTTTTTTCTCTCATTTGACAAGAATCTTTGCCCAGATTAGGAGATGAGACCTTTAAGAGAGATGTTACTTCTTGCACCAGGACACATTTCACATTTGGGATATCAAGCACATTTGTTATACACAGATTGATGTTTAAGTGATGTGACATTTTCCAGGGAACCGTACCTCATGAATCTATAATTTATAGTTTTGTTTATCATGATCAAACTTACACTGGAGACATCTTGATAAAGGATTACCCAACTAGAGACTTGATAGAAGCATTACCAAACCACAGGCTTTCCTTCCGATTTTCAAGGACATTTCACTACCAGTGGATTCATAAAAAAATTAGATTGAGTTAACTGATGTCTTTCCTTCCCCAGGAGCACTCCAAGCCCTGGTAATCAGTAGAGAAAGGGATCCCAAGCCAACTACTTTAACTTTTTTTTTCCTCACTAACTATGCAAGTGTGGGCAATTTACTTAGCCTAGATATATATACATCTGTTTTCTTGTCTTTCACATGGTAATAAAGGGACTCTAGGCATAGAGTTATATTATTAAGTGAAATGCAATGTGCAACTTGCTGAGCACAATGCCTGGCACAGAGTAAGTACTCGATGAATATTAGCTATTACTGATAGTATTGTTTTTTATCGGTTTTCTGTATGAAAGGAGATAGTCCCCCTTTATCAGAAAGAAAATCAAATAAGGGAAGAAAAATCAGAGACATAGTGAGTCTTCGATAATGTTGAATACACGAGGCACTTTATATGCATTTGCTTTACTGTTCTAGGAAGAAATAACAGTATGTCACACTCAGCTATTCAGGTACTCCAAAACATTTCCATTTCAGTAACAGAAGCTTGAAGATTCATACACTCATGCAACATCTCTAAATAATATGTTTTTAAGTTGGTTGCTGAGAAAATCCAGAAATATAGCTCAGTATCTAGTAACAGTAGGGACTACTGAAATAAAATAAATAAATAAAAATAAATTTGCATCTTCCTTTGAGACTTCCGTCTTGGGAAACAATAAATGAAATGAGGGACTCATTTCAAAGGTGAGGCTTTTAATGAAGCAGTATTTTTTTTTTCTTTCACTTTGTACTAACTACCGTCTTATTGGGACAATTTAGTGGGACACTATGTTGGCAAGATAGGCGATTGGTAAATGCATCTTTTATCTTAAATTACCGTAGCAGTGAATTTAAGAGAAAGATCTAATAATTACCTTAAAAAACTTAAAGTTGAAGTGACATGTTAACCAGGCTTAGTCATACCAGCCACTTTTCCATGAGTGGATCATTCATTCTCTCAGAAAAAATCTATATATCTGTTGAGTTCACATCAACTATGAGAGACTGTTGATCGGGCTGCTGGGGATGCTTTGCCATGAATCAGACAGTCTCAGTCTTCATGGAGCTTTTATTTTAGTGAATGAGAGGAAAACATTAGAAGTAAGGGTGTGACCTGTTTGTAGGGAGTGATGTATACAGAGTACAAGGATGGACTAAAGTGGCGTGAAGTATAAAGAGTGAAGAATTTTTAATAACCTACAAGACAGCTGACACACCCACTGAGTCAAGGATTTCTTTTCCTTTATGTTCATTTTGGGAGGAGGGGAATTGTTTGCGGTTGTTATTGTTAGTATGCTGTCTGCCTTCCACATGATGTAGGACAATGCTTCATATATAACACTGCATCATCAATGTTTGTTGAATGAATTCTTACAGCATTAAAAATGGATAAGAGGAAGGATAGAATGGTCATAGTTATACATCCAAGAATAGATATTAAAGACTAGATGGCTGATGAAAGACTGGCAGATAAAATTGCAGGAAATGGTAGTGAAAGCCAAGGAGTTGTAACACATAGAATTTACTATATATTCTAAAGATTCTCTTAGCAATTTCTTATTCCTCGAATGAGAAAAGTATATCTCATCAAACAACATCCCTTTGTTTATTTGTTTTGTTTGGTTGTATTTATCTTCACGATCACTGCACAATTTTGGCAAGTCAGTATGACTTTCAATTTATGGTGTAAAATAAATTTTCCTTTTAAATGAAAAGTTTATTTTTGATTTACGGAAATAGAGTTTTGATTTTTAAGAGATATATTAATAAATATAAGTACAATATGTACTTGTTTGGTGAAAAAGAATACAGGAAGTACACAAATAACTGAGGTTTATGAAACCATGTTCAGAAGCACTAGCAGTAATAACAGTGTTTGTATTATTTATTCATTTAAACTATAAATTGTCATTTCGGTTTGTTTTGTGTTCTCTAGAAGTATTCATCTATTTGAGTTCTGTTGCAAAGAATACAGATATTTTAGTTAACGGTGTTAGATAGATTTGCCATCGAAGTACAGAAGGCAAGGGAGTTGCAGTTTTCCACAAGGAATACTAACAATCATGAACCGTGAAGTCTTAAGAGTGATAAACAGAAAAGGAAAAGGATCCAGGAAATATGTGGATAGGAATAACCTATCCAATTCTTGTCAAGGTTAGCAGCTTCACAGAATACCGTAGAAGTATTTCTTTTTCTACGCTTTGCAACTGTTTAAATAAGTATAATGTTCTCGAAGATGTGTAAGAATTTAACCTGTTAAAACTATTGATCTGCTGCTCTTTGGAGAATAGAACTTTCCTTATCTTTTCAAATTTATCTTTATTTTTTTCCTATTGCTCCAATAAGTTGGCTTCTCCTTAATCTGTTTACTAATCTTTACTTTTCTTAGTTATAAGAAACTAAGTTTCATCTATAATTTCAATTGATTTTACACAGATTTGTTCGAAGTGATCCATAGAGTTATCTTTGGTCTTATTTGTTTCTGCAATTTTTTTCTCTTTTTTATTCCTCAGATTTGCTCATGTTTTTTGCTTGAATTTCCCCCTAGTTAATACCTGCTAAAATCGGTCTTTTCCCAGGACACTTTGTAATTGTATGCTAAAGTTTTATCATGACTGTTATTTTATTTTTATTTAACTTTTATTTTATATTAGTTCTTCATTATTATGTATTTTTAAATTATTTTGTTACTGTTCTTCTAATACCTTAATGTGAGTGTTTTTGGTTACCTTCAGTTTGTTTTTTGTTTTTACTTTTAATTGACACATGATTGTACATATGTGTGAAATACAGTATGATGTTTTGATATGTGTATACATTGTATAAAAATCAAGTCAGGGTGTCCCGTATATCCATCACCTCACACACTTATCATTTCTTTGTGGTGAGAATATGCAAAATCCTCTCTTCTAGATATTTTGAAATACACAATATTATTAACCATAGTCACTCTACTGTGCAATAGAACACCTAATTATGATATTTAGGTTTTTAATTCTCCTCTAGGCCTCATAATTATGATATTTAATACTTTCATTTCATTTACTTTTAATAGAAGTTAACTTGATTTTTTAAAACATAACTTAAAATATTTAGAAGATTTTATTTAACTGCAAGATTTAAAGATCAGAGGGCAGCTTGCACTATTAATTTTTCATAAATGTTATAATATTCAAAGAGTGAGAGCTGTATGACTTCTTAGCTTTAGACTTCCTCATGGTTTTTTTTATGTGTTCTAGTAAATGGTCAATTATTTTAAATGTTTTATGAATAATATCTTGTTTCTTGTGTAAAGCTTCTTTTTTTTAAGTTTACATTGAGTTAAAATGCTGATTTTCAACCACCATTTGGATTTGATAACATATTTTTCCAGTTTTTTTTATATCCTATAACTTCCTCTTTCTTGGATTTAATTTTCCATGTTAATGGAATACTGTTGTTTTTCTCCAGAAATAGTACGTGGTGAAAAACGACTTGGCTTTACACATGTGAATAACTCTTTTTCCCTCATCATCAAATGCTTACTTGGATGGTCATAAAATGTTCGATTATACATCATTGTCTCTCAGAATTCCACTATTTTCATCTAGAAACCTGTATTACTAAGAGTACCAGTGACATTTAGCTAACTCTTATTTCTGAGTAACAACCTGCATGTTCACTTCGATTTTTTTTTTCTTCCTTTAACACATATATATATCTAGGTGTCCATCTTTCTTTTGCTCAGAGAATGCATTTCTTTCCTGATCTCCTTTACTTGATTCTTGCAGAAATCTGTTATGCATGTGGGAAACGTAGATCTCTCCTGTCTAAATTTATTCTGCTCTTTTATTAATGATTATCAGCAAGTATTACCTTTTATTTTTAACAGGTTTATTGTGGTGATAGTATAAGGAGTGTTTGCATATCTACACAATCATCAAACTGTCTTTCATTTTTAGAAATAAGATGTGTCCTTTTTCGCTACATTTTTAAGAGATTCCCTCAGCTCATTCAGTGTAGGTGTGTTTGTTGTGCTTATCAAGTCCATTCTATGGAATATTTTTTTCAGTGATCACCAATCATGCTTCTAATTTGTAAGAATGCAGGGGTTTTTCCACCACACACATTGTTCTCTCCAATGTCATATTCTCTCAGCTGCTCTGAAAGGTACTTACTACACTTACTTAGAAACTTTCTCCTTTTTCTAAAAATTAACTCTATTTCCACTGGTGTAATTTTAGTTGAAAAAATAGATTCCTCTCCTTTGTGCATCTGGATTCCTTCAAATTCTTACAGTTATTGTCTCTCCTCTATTGATGAGGTTTTGATTGAAAGGGTCCATGGACATATAACTGGGCTTTTCATGAAGATTTCCCGTAAAGTCCACAGCAATCTTTACTGAGAGTTGGGGAATGAAGCTTGAGGCTCCCAGTCACTTACAAGGCTTATCAGAAACAGCTCAATTATCAAGCCATTAGTTTTCTAGGGGTGAACAAAACAATTGGTGCCTTGTTTTATTAGCCTTTTCACAAGTAGCTATCCTGACTTTTTTTTAAGATGATTCTATCTATTCCCTACTGGCTCTGATTTTGCGATTATCCCAAGGTGAACTGCGTGTAGGATTGTGAGCTACTTCCTTTCTGCTACATGATGCCAGTCTGATTCTTTATGCTTTATATGGATCCAAATGTTCTCATCTATAAGTCCACTTCTGGCATTCTCCTGGCTTTCTAGAGCAAATATTTATTCTTGCTTTTATTTCATTTTATATTTTAATGGAATTATGGAAATCAAGATACATAATGATATAAAGGTATGTTGAATTAGAAGCCAAAATGCAAATTTAGAGAACTTTGTTAGATCTCAAGAAGCTAAAAACATGGCTGATGTAAAGTATAGTCTTTAAGAGTATTAGGAGGTTAATTCAGAAACATTTATAACATGCTACCAGTACTCGGGGCTTTGATATTGCATGACATCCCATAGTTTTTAAGATCTTGGAAATAAGTAGTCTTGTAGGTGTTAAATTACAAAATAAATAAAATGTAAAAGAGAAGAAAAACTTGGACAAATGTAAAATAGTGGCCCACGGAGTCACTTAACTTTCTTACTGGCATCAAGACAAAGTTATCTTCTTTATGAACTTTAAAACCAGTAGACACTGAGATTGCCAGCACAACTTTTACAAATGTGGGGGCCAGTGAAAGGCATTATTCCACATATGCCCAACACAGAGCAGAAATGAGAAAAGTTTGGTTAATGAAACAACCCCATCGAAAAGTGGGTGAAGGATACGAACAGACACTTCTCAAAAGAAGACATTTATGTGACCAACAAACATATGAAAGAAGCTCATCATCACTGGTCATTAGAGAAATGCAAATCAAAACCACAGTGAGATACTATCTCATGCCAGTTAAAATGGTGATCATTAAAATGTCAGGAAACAACAGATGCTGGAGAGGATGTGGAGAAATAGGAATGCTTTTACACTGTTGGTGACAGTGTAAATTAGTTCAATCATTGTGGAAGACAGTGTGGCGATTCCTCAAGGATCTAAATGAGAAATACCATTTGACCCAGCAATCCCATTACTGGGTATATACCCAAAGGATTATAAATCATGCTAGTATAAAGACACACACACACACACGTGCTTATTGCAGCACTATTTACAATAGCAAAGACTTGGAACCAACCCAAATGCTCATCAATGATAGACTGGATAAAGAAAATGTGGCACATATACACCATGGAATACTATGCAGCCATAAAAAAGAACAAGTTCATGTCATTTGCGGGTACATGGATGAAGCTGCAAACCATCATTCTCAGCAAATTAACACAACAACAGAAAACCGAACACTGCATATTCTCAGTCATAATTGGGAGTTGAACAATGAGAACACATGGACACAGGCAGGGGACCATCACACACCTGGGCCTTTCAGGGGATGGGGGACAAGGGGAGGGATAGCATTAGGAGAAATCCCTAATGTAAATGACAGGTTGATGGGTGCAGCAAACCACCATGTCACATGTATACCTGTGTAACAAACTTGCATTTTCTGCACATGTATCCCAGAACTTAAGGTATAATAATAATAATAATAATAATAATAATAAAGATTTAAAGTATTTCAGTTGAATTTTCCAAACCAGTGAAAGCATGCCTCAATGTCTTGATTCCTCAGAAATTATTGTAATACCATTTCAATCTGTTTGAATCTATATGTCAACACAAGAGTTTTTACTGTAACTTGTCTTGTAAAGTAGACTAATCGTAGGGAAATAGTACGTTTTAAATTGTGAACAGGCTTTGTAAATTAATATGTTGGCATTATTTGTGATCATTATAATTTGAATGTAGGGGTGAGTCATTTAAAATTATATAATATATTTAGAAAATCACCAGGCACCCAGTGATTTGGGGTGGGGGTGTAAATGTTAAACATTACCATTAATCTTTTCTTATTTTGTCAAATTATATTCCTTTTTGATGCTTACTGACCATGTTACCCTACAACTTGTCATTTTCTCTAGGATCAAAGAGATAAAAGAAACTTGCAAGAAAAATATTATGTAAGCCATCTTGTACTTTTTATGTAAATTCTTGGAGCAATTGGGAAAAAACAGCTATATATTACTGCTCTGTAAACGAAGCTATTTCATTTCAAACATCAAATAGAAGAGTGTTTCATTTGTTTCCTTTAGGTATTTAAAATGCAAATAATATATGCAGTGAAAGGAAAAAAAAGTATGTGCATATATAAAAATCATTTCATTCATGAGATTTTAGTGGTTTGACCCTGAATTTCAGATAGTAGTGGAAATAATTTACTTAGAAACAAATCAATTTCTATGCAAATTCACAAAGAGGTTTTGTTTTACAGCTGTAATTAGAAGTGTAATGGAATAATCAAGCACCCTTCAGAATTTGAAATTATTTTAAAATATTCTGCTCATGAAAATTTTACAGCGAAATCAGCCCATTTTATTTATAAAATGACATATTGTCAATGCATATTCTCTATAAAATATGCTATTTATTTAAATTAATTACAAAAGTCTACATGATACTTGCAATGTGACTTTATAGTTATTCCTTTCACTGTGATCATATACTGGGTTAGACAAAAGTGGCTTTTCTCAGCCTCATTTCGTAATTAATCACTAAGAATTTAAACAATGAAGAGTTCAAAATCCATATATTTGGGACAAGTTAGGGATTATAGTAATGGATCACAGGTGAATTATTTGCTGAAGAGTCAATGCACACACACATACACACACTTACTTTACCCTTGATAAACATAATGCAATGAATAACAGCTGTAAAATACAAGAGTAAATTGTTTACATAAAGTTGCATAAGCTTTCTTTCATCACCTCATGAAGATCCTGCTTTCACACAACTAAAGACAGAGACAACTAATATTATTGTCATAATATATATGCAGAGACAATAATACTGCAGTGGTTAAACACACACACACACACACACACACACACACACACACACAGCTTCCAGAGCCAGCCAAGGTTTAAATCCCAGCTCAGTCACCTTACAGCTGTGTGAACTCATGTGAGAATGATTGTCAGTCTCTGACTCAATTTCTTCTACTACTGCAAAATGAAGATAATATTGCCACTACCATTGTTACTACCATTAATCAAAGCTCACATTTATTGCTTACTTATTTAATCTTAGGTATTGGACTGAGTACTTTATATATCTCATTGAATCCTCATAATAGCCCTGGGAAATACATGCAACTTTCATCCTTATTTTTACAGAGAGGACATGGACAGGTTAAGTAACCTGAACAAGACCACACATTTAATACGTGTCGGAGGCAGGAAATGTATGAAGGAGCTATTGAAGAAGGGTCTGCGAAATTGAGTTAACATGCAACCCTGCTGCAGCCTATCTCAACCTATGCTTCCATTCTTACATAACACATATCTACCAACTCATATTTTACCCAAACATCCTAGGGGATTGCAACATGGAGCAATTATCAAAACTAAAACCCAATCGGGGATAACATGGCATGTACATCTTAGCTGCCCACAGCATGGACGTTTGCCACCTGAAGCTGATAGTCCCCCTAACGACATATTGTTTTATAACAGTATGTCCTAAATCCCAACCTGGAAACAATGTTGGTCAATACTATTGTTTGGAAACAACACTCCTGTCACCTTTGCCATCATTTCTAACAATACCACAAACAATATGTTTATTTGTTGATAGTGTCAGTGTCCCCTAACAAACTATAAACTTCATAAGACAGTGACTACCATTATGATTTTTTTAAATGTTTTGTTTCCCTGGAAAATAGTGGGTGCTCAAAAATACTTATTGGCTATAATTGAATATACTGAATTGAAGATAATATGAATGATTTACTTGAGACAGACAATGGCACTCAAGAAGCAGGATTCTGTCCATCAGGAAAAAAAAAATCCTCGTCAGCCAATGACTGTACACAAGATAATTGTTAGAAATGTGTTTGCATCGGATGCATTACTCGTTCTGTTCCAGAACAGGCTATGTTATGTGTGGTTAAAAAAAAAAGAAAAAAATTAGGCTGGGCTCAGTGGCTCACGCCTGTAATCCCAGCAGTATTGCTTGAGCTTGGGAGTTCAAGATCGGCCTGGGCAACATTTCCAGACCCTCTCTCTACAAAAAAAATTTTTTTTAATTATCTGGATATGCTGGTGTGTATCTGTGGGCTCAACTATTCAGGAAGCTGAGGAAGGGGTATTGCTTGAGCCCAGCATGATTGCACCACTGTATTCCAGCCTGGACAGCAGAGTAAGACCCTGTCTCAAAAAAGAATCAATCCCAAATGTCAACAGCTGGACACAATTATGGTTTATTTCTCATTCACTACACCTGTCCAGCACTAGTCATCTGAGGAATCTGCTCTGTATTTTCACACTGCTGATAAAGACATACCCAAGACTGGGTAATTTATAAAGAAAAAGAGGTTTAATTGACTCAGTTCCACATGACTGGGGAGGTCTCACAATCATGGTGGAAGGCAACAGGTACATCTTACATGGCAGCAGACAAGAGAGTAAGAACCAAGTGAAAAGGGAAGTACCTTATAAAACCATCAGATTTCATGAAACTTAGTCACAACCAGTGAGGACAGTGTGGGGGAAACCGCCCCCATGATTCAATTACCTCCCAGCAGGTCCCTCCCACAACACGTGGGAATGATGTGAGCTACAATTCAAAATGAGATTCGGGTGGGGACACAGCCAAACCATATCATATTCCAATAAATCTCCACTAGAACCACGGCTGCTGGGGCAAACCCTGTCTGCATTCCTTTGCTAGGGCTTCTGTAACCAAGTAGCACAACCTGGGTGGCTCAAAATAACAGAAATTTATTCTCTCACAGTTCTGGAGGCTACAAGTCTTAAACCAAGGTGCCAGCAGGGTCATGCACCCACCAAAACCTGTAGAAGAGAATGCATCTTTGCTGCTTCTAGTTTCTGGTGTTTGCTGGCAATGTTTGATGTTCCTTGGCTTGTAGCAGCATCACTCCCAGTGATGTCTTCCTTATCACTATGCATTCCCCCTGGTGTGTCTCTCTTCTCTTCTTATGAGAACATCAGTCATAGAGGATTAGGGGCCCTCCCTACTCCAATATGACCTCATCTTAACTAATTACATCTATGACTACCCTACTTTGATATCAGGTCACATTATGAGATCCTGGAGGTTCACACTGCAGTATTTTTTTTTTCTTCTTAATAGAGACAGGGTCTCATTCTGTCACCCAGGCTGATGTGCATTGGCATGATCAATACTCACTGCAGCCTCAAACTCCTAGCCTCAAATGATCCTCTAACCTCAGCCTCCCAAGTAGCTGGGACTACAGGCATGCAATAACATGTCTAGCTAATTTTTAAATTAATTTTTAAATTTTTTGTAGAGATACAGTCTCACCATCTCGCCCATGCTGTAATCCCACTCCTGGGCTCATGCAATCCCCCTGCCTTGGCCTCCCAAAGTGTTAAAATTACAGGCATGTGCCACCATGCTCGGCCAAAACTTTAGCATATCTTTTTGGGAAATACAATTCAATTCATAACACCAACAGAATGTTGATAGTTACTGTGATGAACTGGATGTTTGTGTCCCTCCAGAATCCGATTGTTGATGTCCCAACCCCCAGTGTTATGGTATTTGGAGGTGTGGTTTTTGGGAGACAAGTAGGTTTGGATGAGGTCACAAGGGTTGTGTCCTCATGTGGGATTGTAGAAAAGGCAGGAGAGCTCGCTGTCACCACGAGCATGCACCAAGGAAAAACCGCGGGAGGACATGGTGAAGAGGCCGCTATCTGCCAGCTAGCAAGCAGGCCCTCCTCACCAGACACGAACCCTACTAGTACCTTAATCCTTGACTTCCCAGCATCCAGAACTTTACAAAATAAATTTCTGTTGTGTAAGCCACCCAGGCTATGGTATTTTGTTGTAGGAACCCAAGCTGACTAACATGGTTACATAGGCAAAAGGACAATGTAATGAACTGTGCACTATCTGTTAATTATTTAACCCAGAAGGGACACACAGGACTTCCACTAGGGTTACGTTGCTAGAGCAAATGCCATCATTGTTCAGTCAAATGTTCTCAACACTAACCATATCCATTAATGCTGGTCCTACTACAACCAATTCTGTCTCTTCATCTGAGGGCTTTCTCTGGCAAATGGCTTCTGTTCTGCTTCAGCAAAACAGACGTTAAGGGAATTTATGCTCCCAGAATAGGCTCTCAAAAAATAACTGATCAAAGTTGGTGAGTAATGTAAGGAGCTGACTTGCTATTTTGTTGTGATAACTGTGAGATGCATGTGCTATGCTGCATCTCAAAGCTCCCCAGTGGAATTAAGCCCTAGTTGCCTGCGGTGCTAACATGCTTGAGAATTCACCTCTTAATTTCTTCTTTCACTTCCACCATCTTGTTTTTCTCATTCCCTTCCCCTGTTCCTTCAGAACACCTCCAAATAAACTGTTTGCACTTGTACACTTGTCTGCAGGTCTGCCTCTTAGGGAATCCAAACTAACAATCAGACAAAGCAAATCACATGGCCAATCCAGACTGTGAAGGAGATAAGGACCTGCCATTCTCATATACATCTAGAAATAAGAGCACAAGAATATTTTGTGAACTACCACAGTGACAGTTTGTTCCTTTCCCGCCAGAACTGACAACTCTTATGTTGTTTTTGTTTTTTCGGCCCTTTTAACACAATGTTGAATGGCAGTGGTATTAATTAGGATCTGTATTTGTTGGTTTTCAAGCTGCTGATAAAGACATACCCGAGACTGGGTAATTTATAAAGAAAAAGAGGTTTCATGAACTCACAGTTCCACGTGTCTGGGGAAGCCTCACAATCATGGCAGAAGGCAAAAGGCTTGTCTTACATGGCAGCAGACAAGGGAAATGAGAACTAAGCAAAAGGCGTTTCCCCTTATAAAACCATCAGATCTCATGTGACTTACTCATTCCCACAAGAACAGTATGGGGGAACTGCCACCCTGATTCAATCATTTCCACCAGGTCGTCCCACAACATGTGGGAATTATGGGAGCTACAATACAAGAGGAGATTTGGGTGGGGACACAGCCAAAATAGGATCTTTTCCTTTTTCTGGTTTCAGAAATTATTCTAATGATTAACAATTATGGCCGGGCACAGTAGCTCATGCCAGTAATCCCAGCACTTTGGGAGGCCAAGGTGGGAGGATCACCTGAGGTCGGGAGTTCGAGACTGGCCTGGCCAACATGGTGAAATCCTGTCTCCACTGAAAATACAAAAAGTAGCTTGGCATGATGGCAGGTGACTGTAACCCCAGCTACTCAGGAGGCTGAGGCAGGAGAACCACTGGAACCCGGGAGGCGGAGGTTGCAGTGAGCCAAGACCATAGTATTGCCCTCCAGCCTGGGCAACAAAAGTGAAACTCTGTCTCAAAAAAAAGAAGACAAACAAGCAAACAAACAAAAACCAATTATGTTTTTTCTGTTAGATATGCTTTATCAAAATAAGTAATTTTCCTCTAAACCCATTTTACATAGGTTTGATTCCTCTCTCTATTCAACACTGTCCTTCTGTCTTCCACTCCTGTCTTAGCTTTGATACCATAGATAAGGGAACCGTGGAGGAAAGTATATATATTAATACTTTTTGGATGAATAAAATACCTGTGCAAGCACACTGAGGGAAAAAGACAAGTGAAGCGGGCAAAAGAGAAAAAAATGTGTGTGTGTGTGTGTGTGTGTGCGCGCGCGCACGCGTGCACCTGTATGTGTTACAGAACCAGCTATACAACCTCAAAATAAACAAGCTAGGCACTTGATCATTTTGGATAACTCTCTAGAAGCTTGATGGAAACATCCAACTGCAAAACAGCTGGAGCCGGGGAAGGAGGAGGATTTGTCCTCCAAACCTGTGACACCTACTTCCCAACGCTCCAGCCGGTAGGTAAGTCGGAGCCTCTCTGGATTCATTTGGAAGTGACCTGGTCAATGGACCTGCCCCAGATGCCCTGAGGAGGCTTGTGAGAGACTGTGTTGAGCACAGCCCCTCAGCCCTTGGGGAGCTGAGAAAATCATATTTGAAGATGAAGCTATATCTGCAGCTAGAACCTGGAGAGGCATCGATTTGATCTGGGACACTCCTCCTTACTCTCATCTTCTCCTCCTTTCATCCACTCCCACATTTTGAAACATATAATTATATTTTTCTTTGCCTTCCATTAGAGTAATATTATAGTAATTTATTATAAACAAACTGATACAATATTGCAATTTATTAAGTACTTATTGTAAGCCAAGTACTCAGCAAGGCACTTTTTAAATTTTATTAAATTAATTTTATACTAAAAGGACTTTTATGCAATAGAAATACAATTATTGCAAGGGTTCACATAAATTATTTTACCTCAACTCAGTAGTATAATTATGCCACAAATATAACTTGGGGGGGGGGCTGAATAATATTTTTCTTTTCATTGTTTTAGCTTCTTTCACTCGTTGATTTTAAAGTTTAACCACTGCTTACACAGAAAGAAAGGCACCATATTCAGTTAAGTCAAGCTGGGTGTCCCTTTATTTTGTATTTTTGCATATTTTAATGTTTTTATCCAAGTTACATAATCAGAAAGTCAGTTCTGTGTATATTTAACATCAACTCACTAATAGTTGTACCATTTTTATTTTTCAGACAAAATAGTGTTTAGAAAACTTCTTTTTATGTCACTTTGCTTCCTCAATACTACTTCGTGAAAATACCTCTTTTTAGCTGGTTTAGCTTACTTATATTTAATGCCTTCATATACTCTTGAACATATTGTAATTAGTATGAACATCTCAGGATTGATGGGTATTTACTTGGTTTTTTGCTAGGGATTAGTATGAACAAATTGGATACAATCAATTTTATTTATATCTACTCCTGTATTGATGATAGTATTTCTAAGGGATAGAACCCTAATAGCGGGATTGCAGTATTGTAAGATATCCATGCATTTGATTTCAATGAAGTTGCCAGAATCGAATTTGAGTAAATACTCAATCTAAAGGCAAACAAAGATTGTCATGTAGCTGGTTAATGAGGTTGAAGCAAGTCCTCGTGACAAAGCTTGGCCAAACTTTGATCAGGTTTCTGAACCTTCTCCTAAGCCCATCTGTGCATTTCCTCGTAAAATTCCATTATAGCAAAGATCCCTGCTAAGTCAGTTTAGCAAGAACACCTCCATTTTTGACCCCTAATTATTCTCGATATCTGATTAAGTTCCCCATCCTCCAGTATTCCGCATGTGACATCTTATAAGCCTGGCCTCTCTGTAACTGGAATCCCCCTCACTCCAACGTGTTTTCTCTTAGTAATTTCCTATCCATTGACCCCCACACTGCTTCTAGGCTGTAAATTCCCACTTGCCTATATATGAATGAAGTTGATCCCAATCTTTCTCCCACTGAAAGATCCCACTGCAGTGGCCCTTGAACCTATAGTATGGTGCTGAGTAAAATCTTCCTTACTGTGCATTAACAAGTATCGCTGAATACTTTTTCTTTCACACTGGCAAGACTCAAACATATTGGGCAGCGTAGTGTAAGTATGGACTCTGGAAGCCAGCTGCCTGGGGCCATGATTATGATCCTCCCACTCTTGGGGTGTGATCTTCGGCAAGTTACGCATACTTACTTATCTTTCTTCTACCCGAGTTTGCTTATCTGTAAAATCAGGATAATACAAGTACTATTTCATTCAGTTGTTGTAGGAGTTACATCAGCATATATGAAAAATGCTCAGAAGAGTACATGACACAACAAAAATGCCACATAAGTATTTCACTACTGTAATGATCATCATTATCATTACTATCAGCATCATTGTCATCATGTTGGACCCAAATGTCAGACTTCTTTTTTATGATTTATTTCCATTCAATGTGAAAAGATAATAACTTTTTTTTTCTTTCTTTTTTTTTTTTTTTTTTGAAATGGAGTCTCGCTCTGTCATCCAGGCAACAGTGCAGTGGCATGATCCTGGCTCACTGCAACCTCTGCCTCCCAGGTTCAAGCAATTCTTCTGTCTCAGCCTCCTGAGTAACTGGGACTACAGGCATGTGCCACCATGCCTGGCTGGTTTTTTGCATTTTTAGTAGAGACAGGGTTTCACCGTGTCAGCCAGGATGGTCTTGATCTCCTGACCTTGTGATCTGCCTGCCTCGGCCTCCCAAAGTTCTGGGATTACAGACGTGAGCCACCGTGCCTGGCCAGATAACTTTTATCTCAAATCTGAGTTTGTTTTAAGCATCTTCAGCACTACCACCAATGTTTCCCCAGATACAGTTAACGTCCTGTTATGTATCCCACAGATCTCCCACAGACTTTGCCTATAGCCATGGGAAGCTCACAAGTTCCCACCCCAGTTACCAGCATCCTTATGCTTCTCTTGAGCTTAATCAGCCCAAGCTCAGGAAGTCCCAAAACTGCAGGGAATTTGCTGTCTCCTCAAGAGTAACCCTTCACCAGTGAAACGTAACATATAGGCCCCAGATTCTTTGACCCCAGGAGGAATAATTCTGAGGCCCGTTTTCCATGGTTCTTAAGAGAGCTCCCCAGGATTGCATTCAAGTTGCCAACAAGAGTAACCATCTCCATAACATACCCTTGGTTGGTTCCCCAGATCCCCCACCCCCTTCTCACATTCTCTTCTCCCACACCTGAGCTTTCTGGGATCACCTCCCAAGTAAACTGCCTAACCCTAAGTCTTTGACTGAGGTCAACTTAAAGAGTGCCTGAGGTAAGAAAACCTCAATGCTTGAGATAAAACTTTTTATTTTTTGCCAGAAAGTACATGCTAGATTACCTAGCTTTTTTTTTCTGTGGGTTTCTTTGTTCTATTGATTTTAAATGTGTGTGCATATATTGATAGATGGATAGACTTAGAGATATATATAGGTATGTGTATTTGTATACATACGTATTTGTGTGTATATCAATCTCTTCAATATTTTTGCCTGTGCTTTAGGACTTTTGTTGTTGTTCTTGTTTGAGACAAGGTCCTGCTCTGTCACTCATGCTGGAGTGCATTGGTGCCATCTCAGCTCACTGAAACCTCTGCCTCCTGAGTGCAAGTGATTTTTATGCCTCAGCCTCCCCAGCAGCTGGTATTACAGACGTGCACCACCATGCCTGTCTACTTTTTCTATTTATAGTGGAGATGGGGTTTTGCCATGTTTCTCGGGCCAGTCTTGAACTCCTGAGCTCAATAATCCTCCCACCTCAGCCTCCCAAAGTGCTGAGATTTCAAGCATGTGCCACTGTGCCCGACTTTGCCTATGCTTTAAATAATGTTTGTATTTAATCTACCAAACACTTACAACATAAGAAAACAGTGACCATACTTGAACTTATCAGCCACTTATTTAGTCAGAAATTATTTGTTTTTTACTCCCTAGAAATAATGTTTGTGTGTATGTGGATTCCATTTAAATCTCTTTAGGCGTTCTCACTATTTTTCTCAAGCTGCTTACTTCTTCCAGCAGCTTTAATCTGCTCTGCCCTCAGGCTATCTGAGAGAATATTTCTCTGGAAATCCATTAAGGATGAAGTCCAGAGAGCACCCTAAGTGCAACAGTTCCTCAGTGGTAGGAGTCCACACAAGATTCTGGGCAGGGGCTGTAAGCTAGGGGTTATTAGACTATCTATCCAAATTTTGAAGCCCTTCCTATTCTCAGGCTGTTTATATTTTCCCAGGCTTGGCTCCCATAAGCTCCGTCTTCTCAGTGTCCTCATGACCAGAACGATCACACACACACACAGTGGTTTGAACTTGACCTTCCTTTTTTTTTGATGACACAGATCATTGTGGATAAAACTCTTCCCAAGATCTGTAACTTCCTATTCCCTTCCCAGTGTCTTCCAATACTAGTCTCCAGAGATTTATTTATCCTGCAAATAGAGGAACAAAAGGATGATACCAGCTTTTTCCAAGCAACCCACAGAAATGATCTCAAAGCTTCACTTGCATTTAGTAACCCCTAAGCCTTGACCAAAGATTAGCCAGAAGATGAGAGAGATCAGAGTTGTCATGAAAGGGGAGGAAGGGTCAGTCAGTTCAACATAGTTCCATCATGCCCCCCTTGAGGACACTGGGCTTTTATTCCTTTTTGTTTGTTTTTGGCAACATGATTACAAAGCAAACTTTCCACCACGGCAATAGAACATAGTTGTTAAGAATTCAGTCTCTAGAGTAGGATTACATGGATTCAAGTCACAGTTCATCTACTTACCATCTGTGAGATCTACACTCCATAATTTAAACGCTGTGTTTCTGTTTCTTCTTTAAAATGTGAATAGCAGTAGTTACTGCTCACAGCCTCCCATAAAATATCCTAGAATAAAGATCACACCTCTGTAGCAGATTCTAAACAGTTTGAGAATAAATTACCACTATGTAGGTCAAAACATCAACTTATAACTGAAGGTCGGTTGAAGTGTGTATCTTGGTAAGACACAGATGTCAAGTAAACCTCAGAATTAAACACATTTAACGGCCATTTTTCAGCAAAAGAAAATATGGCATCACTGTGGGCAGCTGATGCTCTAAAGGACAAAAAGGTGGTATTGAATGATGCACACCTAATTATGTTTCCCAAGTTTCCCAGTTGATTAAGTTTCTCCACCTCTCTGTGGGTGGAAAGAGTATGTGCAGTGGCTTTAAGTCATTTAGTGAAAACCTCTCTTCATGACCACAAGGGAAAGCAAGAAAAAGTGTTTCTGCTGTCACACTGAGGTTAGCATATATCTGAGACAATTTCTGTTCTGGGAATTCTTCGTGCCTAACCATTTCCCTGTTGTAAAAAGGAACGTAGCTCTTCCTGAGGTTGGAAGAGAGCCTGGCCTCCATCTCGCATTCATTAAATTGTTTCTCTTAAACTCAGCCCTGGTCCTGTGGATGCCTTTTTGGGACTTGTTCTGGGGAGATTAGATTTAGCCCGTGATATGGTTTGGCTGTGTCCCCACCTAAATCTCATCTTGAATTATAATCCCCGCAATTCCCACATGTCATGGGAGGAATCCGGTGGGAGGTGATTGAATTATGGAGATAAGTCTTTCCTGCACTGTTCTCATGATAGTGAATGAGTCTCACAAGATCTGATGGTTGTAAAAATGGGAGTTTCCCTACACAAGCTCTCTCTTTGCCAGCCACCATCCGTGTAAGATGTGACTTGCTCCTCCTTGCCTTCTGCCATGATTGTGAGACCTCCCAAGCCATGTGGAACTGTAAGTCCATTAAACCACTTTTTCTTCCAACTCTAAGGTATGTCTTTATCAGCAGCTTGAAAACAACTAATACAGTAAATTGGTACCAGGAGTGGGGTGTTGCTGGAAAGATACCCAAAAATGTGGAAGTGACTTTGGAACTGGGTAACAGGCAGAGGTTGGAACAGTTTGGAGGGCTCAGAAGAAGACAGGAAAATGTAGGAAAGTTTGGAACACCCTAGAGACTTGTTGAATGGCTTTGTCCAAAATGCTGATAGCGAAATGGACAATAAAATCCAGGCTGAGGTGGTCTCAGATGGAAATGAAGAAATTGTTGGGAACTGGGGCAAAGGTGACTTTTGCTGTTTTAACAAAGAGACTGGCAGCATTTTGCCCTTGCCCTAGAGACTTGTTTTGAACTTGAGAAGGGTGACTTTAGGGTATTTGGTGGAAGAAATTTCTAAGCAGCAAAGTATTCAAGATGTGACTTGGATGTTGTTAAAGGCATTCAGTTTTATAAGGGAAACAGAGCATAAAAGGTTAGAAAATGTGTAGCCTGACAATGCCATGGAAAAGAAAATCCCATTTTCTGAGGAGAAATTCAAGCTGGCCACAGAAATTTGCATAAGTAATGAGGAGCTGAATGTCAGTCTCAAAGACAGTGGGGAAAATGTCTCCCAAGCATGTTAGAGGTCTTCACAGCAGCCCGTCCCATCACAGGCCCGAAGCCTAGGAGGAAAACATGGTCTCTTGGGCCAAGTCCAGGGTCCCTGTGCTGTGTGCAGTCTAAGGACTTGGTGCCCTGCGTCCCAGAAGCTCCACCCATGGTTAAAAGGGGCCAAGGTACAGCAAGGGTGCAAGCCGCAAGCCTTGGCAGCTGCCATGTGGTGTTGAGCCTGTGGGTGCACAGAAGTAAAGAATTGAGGTTTGGGAACCTCCGTCTAGATTTCAGAGGATGTATAGAAATGCCTGGATGCCCAGCCAGAAGTTTGCTGCAGGGGCAGGGCTCTCATGGAGAACCAATGCTAGAGCAGTGTGGAAGGGAAATGGGGGGTTGGAGCCCCCACACAGAGTCCCTACTGGGACACTGCCTAGTGGAGCTGTGAAAAGAGACCATCATCCTCCAGACCCCAGACTGATAGATCCACCTACAGCTTGCACTGTGGACCTGGAAAAGCTGCAGACACTCAATGCCACCCATGAAAGCAGCCGGGGAGGCTCTACTCTGCAGAGCCACAGGGGCAGAGCTGCCCAATACCATGGACACCCATCTCTTGCAACAGTGTGACCCAGATGCAAGACATGGAGTCAAAGGAGATCGTTTTGGAGCTTTTAAGATTTGACTGCCCTGATCACGAGGTCAAGAGATCAAGACCATCCTGGCCAACATTGTGAAACCCTGTCTCTACTAAAAATACAAAAATTAGCTGGGCATGGTGGTGCGTGCCATAGTCCCAGGTACTCAGGAAGCTGAGGCAGGAGAATTGCTTGAACCTGGGAGGCAGAGGCTGTAGTGAGTTGAGATTGTGCCACTGCACTCCAGCCTGGTGACAGAGCAAGACTCCATCTCAAATATATATATACATATATATATATTTTTGACTCCCCCGCTGGATTTCAGACTTGCGTGGGGTCTATAGCCCCTTCGTTTTGGCCAATTTCTCCAATTTGGAATGGATGTATTTACCCAATGCCTGTACCCCTGTTGTGCCTAGGAGTAACTAACTTACTTTTGATTTCACAGGCTCATAGGCAGAATGAACTTGCCTTGTTTTAGATAAGACACTGGATTGTGGACTTTTGATTTAATGCTGAAATGAGTTAAGACTTTCGGGGATTCTTGGGAAAGCATGATTGTCTTTGAAATGTGAAAACATGAAATTTGAGGGAGTGGGCAAGGGTGGAATGATATGGTTTGGCTGTGTCCCCACCCAAATTTCATCTTGAATTGTAACTCCCACAATTCCCATGTGTTGTGGGAGGAACCTGATGAGAGGTGATTGCATTATGGAGGTGAGTCTTTCCTGCCCTGTTCCCATGACAGTGAATGAGTCTCATGAGATATGATGGTTTTAAAAATGGGAGTTTTCCTACACAAGCTCTTTCTTTGCCTGCTGCCATCCATGTAAGATGTGCCTTGCTCCTCATTGCCTTCTGCCATGATTGTGAGGCCTCCCCAACCGTGTGGAACTATAAGTACATTAAACCACTTTTTCTTTCCAGTCTCATGTATGTATTTATTGGCAGTCTGAAAATGGACTAATACAGCCCCTCTCAGGTCTTTAACATGTATCAGAAAAATACATTCTGAAAATCAGCTCCTCAGACACCTCATTTCCATTCTATTCCTTCTTGTATTAAACTCACATCCAGTCACAAAGTACTGTGAGCTTATGAGTAAGCAGTAAGATAAGATGCATAAACACAATACATAAATTCTAATTAATAATGTCAGTTGAGATATTCCCCCAGTTTTAATCCCAGGCAATTTAAAAATTTCCAGGAAGAAATTAAAGGTTAAATATTTAAACCTTTTTCAAGTTAAAATCTAAAGATAGAAAGTTTGAAGCAATTAAAATCAATTATCTTGTTTTTAGAAGTTTAAAATCTACAATTTAAAATTCTTGTGTTATAATTAAGTCAAAATATTATCCTCCCAAATTTCTTACTCAGTTTCATCTCACTAACAGGCATTCTTGATGACTGCCTAAAAGTGTTCCTTGCAGCAGCCAGAGACAGCTTTCGCATCTCTCATGCTAATGGATATGCATCCTACAAGGCCTGAGAGATTAGAGATGCAACAAACCTCTCAAGAGTTTAAAGTTTTCTTGTTTTGTTTACTTTATTTATTTATTTATTTTTGTAGAGATGGGGTCTTACTATATTGCCTAAGCTGGTCTTGAACTCCTGACCTCAAGCGATCCTCCCACCTCGACCTCCCAAAGTGCTGGGATTACAGGTGTGAACCACTGTGCCTGGCCAAGTTTCATTTTTATTGACTGAAAAAGCATCCACAAAGTACACAAAATTATTAATTTACCATATCCATTACTATATATGTTTTAAAAACATATCATTAGCTTTGATAACAATATTCCTGGGCATATTTACATTCCCAGAACCAGGCATTTAGTTTTGCCAAAGTCCCTAGCAGAAACTAAAGGAAAGGGGGGTCTGCAGAGATAATCTTCATGGAGTTATCCTGGCTAAAATGACAATCAGTTCATTCCTGTTACTCAGAATCCATACCCTATAAATTTGCATTTGTTTGGAAGCAATAACCCTGCAAAGCAATATTTTTGGCACTATACAATCATGAAATCTGAAGGAAGGTTCATTTTGTGTATCTATGTCCGGTCTTATACACTGGCATTGAAATGCTTCTAGTTTCTTGGAAGTCAAGAAAGTTCCAAAGAAAAGGGCATCAGACAACAGGTAATATTTGTGGTGCTTTTTACTTTATAATCAAAAGTGGTAATTGCTATTTATCCCAACTCACCTATTTCTGCTCAAATGTTATACCAAGGTTATCATCTCTCTGAGACAGCATCCACTATTTTCCTGAGCGGGCTTTTTCATTCCTGGGCTACAGTGGCTCATTCCACTGCCTCTTATTATGGGATAAATTAATTAAAGCCTGTGAAACCTGCCTGTTAATAATTGGCTCTCTTTCATCCCTTTACTTATTTCAGTTGGAAAATCTCCTTCAGACTTCCGATCTGGAGCTGCTATTTCATGCTTTTGAAACCTGTGCCAAAAGGAACCTAAGAGGAACTGATACCCCTACTTGTTTTCTTTAAGACAAGGTCCTTTTCATCCACTTTTTCAATATTCCAAGCCTTAAAGTACATTATTTTACATTGCTACTTTTTTCCTCTACAGTCCTGAAATGTGCTTCTCATGTTTAATTTCTCTGCCATTTCCTTATTCTTTTCAGGAGGGTTCAGCTGGATCCCTATGAATACAAACATTTCTAACTGAGTCACCTTCCCTCTTTAATATATGCAGATTGTTTAAATTTTAATTGTATATGTTTGTGGGATACACTGTGATGTATTGATACATTATACATTGTGGGATAATTTGTTTTTCCAGAATGGAGACTTTTTTCCCTTTAACTTTTTGTGTATTTTGTGCCCCATAAGTTTGTTTTCTCAAAATATTCTTCCACATTTTGTCCACATAGTAAAATGGTTCCAGATCTTTCAAATGCTTGTGGGTGGTGAACCTTTGTTCAAACCGATCTTGTTTTCATCATTTCTCTGGGCTAGGTAATGCCCTCATGCCGTCATCTATCCAAGTCGGAACACAATTTGCCATTGCCTGCCTTCTCCCTTTTTCACCTTGTGTGTACTTTAGAGTATTAGTTCTATAAGCATAGTAGGCAACTTGCTGAGGGTAAAACTATAGGCCTAGCTTCAGTGGCTATACTCTCCTGAAATTACCTAAGCAGACCTTGATTCTTTTTCACTGATACCTCTGGACTTCTCCCTCAGACCTGCACAGAGAATTTTTGGTAATCACTTGGTAAAGCCGTCACAATGTTTGAGGGATGGTTCCTCATTTGGTTTTCTTATGGAATCCCTGTTGTAAAACCCCTTTTCAATGATGTTCTGAATTATTTGGGGAAAAGCCACTTCCATGTGTCTTCTTTGAGGACAAATAAGCCTTAGGTTTATGTGGGTCATAGGTAAAGATTTTGTCTTCTAAAAAATAAAACACATATTTTACTCTAAAAATTCTCTAAAAGATTTCTCTAAAAGAGCAATTGGTTATGGGGGCATTTTCCCCATATTTATATCATCTCTGGCCTTCAATATCACACCAGATTTTCCTCTTCAAATCTGTTGTCTTTATTTTAGGATCTCCACCTATTTGCAACTGGAATTTCCCTCTCTTAAATATATTTTCCATTGTTTCTATTGCTCACATTATTTCCCTCCTCTTGTTCTGATAGTAAGCATATTTCTCAAACTACTTGTACCCACAATTTGCATAATTTTTTCAGATTGTTTCTCTAATACCAAAATGAAATACTGTAAGGGCCCTTATTCTTTTCTATTTAGGTATTAATAAAAATCTATTACCTTTGTATCAGTGATCATAGTTGAAATCTTGAAAACCTGAGGAATTCGAACTGCTATAATTAACAAATCCCCAGACACTTCACTGTGGTACGTATGCGTGTGTGTGTCTGTGTTTGGCAGGGACGGCCACCACATAAATACGACTGAGCATAGATGAAAACAGGATGTAATGGGCTCTGCCCTGAGGTCATTGCTTTGCTGATAATATTCTGACATGTGGACAGTGTTTGCCTGTTGTGTCAGCAGACACCAAGCTTCTGATAGGTACTGACAAGACTGCTTGGAAGCCCAACCCTAGCACCTCTCTGGTGGCCTGTCCCCTTTGGGAGGACATAGTGTGTTGTCCTGAAAAGGAGGCCACCCCTCACCCCATGGAAAACAAAACAAAGCAAAACAACATGGTTAACTGCAATCACAGGTCCAGGTCAAGAAGCAAATGGCTGACTCAGATCATTTCATCTAGGACACAGCAGTTGAAAGACCACTTCTCAATGCCAAATACTCACTTGACCTAACATCAATCTCTACAGATTATTTGGGTCAAAATACCCTGCCTTACTCTGAAATTCGAGATTGCAACCTCAGAGCTCAACTCCTGGCCGTACCCAAAGCCACCCACGTGACTACCATGGCCCTCTAGATGTTTAGAATTTGTCAATGTTCTAGCTAATGTATGCAATGGTGGGAGTCTCCAAAGTGCTCCTCCAAAAGAACACCCTTCTTCTTTATCACTATCCTGAACAAACTTAAAAATGACATAAATATAAAAGAAAATATCTCATTTTTTTCCTAAAAGACGCTAAGTCAAAGAAGTTTGTCTGAGAGTATGAATCAGGTTGTGAGGCCTCTCGCTTGTAGGCTTCTTGGGAGCACAGCAAGCAGCTCCTGGCAGAGCAGAAGGAGGCTGCAGTCCAAAATCCACACTCAAGTTCTCTCCTCTCTGTTAATGATCGGGTAAGAAAGACGGCAGGCAGAAGCCCTCTGTGTCTAGGGAGACGCTCCTGCTCCCGGAAGCCTGCTCTCCGTCTGACTCCACCTCAGATGTGAGGAGCAAATGAATTAAAAGTTACAGTAGATTTATTTAAAATGCTTTGACTTGCTGTAGCTTTCAGGTCTATCTTTGATTACCTTTTAATTCCATTAACAGATATAGCCTCTTTGAAATTTTGTCTTTTTAGCCTTATACAAGAAGGCAATCCTACCATTTGTAACAATTTGTGTGACCAGTAAGATACTAGGCTGAATGAAATAAGTCGGTCACAGAAGAACAAATACTGCATGATTCTGCTTATGTGAAGTATCTAAAATAGCCACACTCATGGAAGCAGAAAATAGCATCATTGTTGCCAAGGGATGGGGCAAAAGGAAATGGTGAGTTGCTCAAAGGGTATAAAGTTTCAGTTATGCAAAATGAATGAGTTCTAAAGGTCGGCTGTGAAACATACTTCATGTAGTTAACAATAAGAGATTGTGCACTTAAAATTTTGTTAAGAGGGCAGGTCTCATGTTAAGTGATCTCACCATACACACAAACACACACACAGAGGGACACAAATAAACTTTTGGAGGTAATGGATATGTTTATTAAGTAGATCGTGGTTGGATTTTAGGGATACATGCACATGTCCAAACTCATCAAATTATATCATTAAACATGTGCATTTTTTTTTTGGTATGTCAATTATACCTCAGCAATGCCACTAAGAGACAAAATGACAGAAAAAGATTCTGTCTTTTCTTGGAGCAAATCAGTAGTTTCTTAGACAATTATCTACACTGTACTATACTTAGACTTTCAGAGTCTTGACATTTCTTGTGGGGAGTAACCTTACAAGAATTTGTTTTTGGTCTACCAATTTTGTTTATATGTTGTTAATTTTACATTTTTAAAATTGGTATCTGTGCTTGTCTCTATTAATTTCCCCATTTGACTTCTTTATGTATTTATTTTGTTATTCTATTTCAAACTTATTGAGCTAAATTCTCATTTGTATTTTATTATATTTTCTAAAAGTTTGCAATTAATGCAATCTATTTTCCTCTACGCATTGCTTCTATCACATAGCAATTTATAAAACAATGTACTCTCATTTTATAATTTATATTGAAAGAGTAAAAACTGGTCCAAAACTAAAAGATTGAAGATTAGCTTGGATTGGAAAAGAAAAATGAAGTCCCACCATTAACTAGCTTTGGAGACAGACACAGACAAGGCCAGAGGCAAAGTCCACAGGCAGCTACGTACCTCCCAAGATCACTCAGTGGCTATGAAATGGCGTAACAGCCTGGAGTGAATATACTTTTATGTCAATGATGCCCCCAGACACACTTTGTTCTTCCTATTTAGTGGAAGGAAGTCTCAACTGTCTGGACGGAGGGAGGAGGGAAACAAAGAACAAAAGGGACTAAGATGGCGTATTTCCGGGTTCTTCATCACCAACTTTCCCGCGCCCGGGGGAAGACACAGGTCAACTGCGCAGGTGCAACCTGACGTCCGACCGAGGAAACCGAAACCTACCTGGCCGCGCCTACCACACGGCCCCCAACCCGCCCATGTCCGGCCTACTGCCCTCCCACTCCCAATAAAGCCGCTCCGGGCAGACACGCGGCGCGAACTTCCTCGGCCCCTCCTCATATGCGGACCCAGGAACTTCGCCCAAGAACGCCGGAGCGACTTCCTTGGTCTCCACCGCCGGAGACCGGTGAACTTCGCCCTTTCTTCTTTCACATTGGCTAGCTAATAAAGTTTCTTTTTACTTTGCCTACTTGCCTTTTCTCTGGCGCCTGCTCTGGTGGTCGCACAAAACAAATCATCAACTAGTTGGAATTATATATTATTCTAATATAATAATTCTATGTAATTATTCTAATATAATAATTCTATATATAATCTAAAATATATTATATTATTGCTTTGTTTTCACCATATCAATGCAATTGTCTTCCAAGTATTTCCCCTTTAAGAAGCTTGAGTCCTAAATCAAAGTATTGAGTGAAAAAAAGCTCGTTTCAGAATGGAAGTTAGTGCTTGCCATTAAAAAGAAAATGGTGACACAGTTATATTTGGATTATTTTATTATTTGCCTAGAATTCACTGTTTAAAACTTATTAGTGTATACTGTATTTTTTGTTAAAAAGAAACTTGTGATCCCTCATCTTGAAGTTCTGGAAAACAGCCCTGGACAGAATGACTATTTCTTTACAATTGCATCGAACCCACTTATGGAATATAGAGATAGAACTGTAAGCGGAGAAGAGGATGACGTTTGAAAAGTCTAGAGAGATTTGAACTTTTCAGCTTAAAAATCAGCTGCAGCTTTAGAAAATTGCCAGAACAAATATTGCCAGAGGCTTCCTGTAGCCTCCAGAGCAAGCCAAAGGAGAATTCTCTCACAAAAGTTGTTATCTGAGTCACAATTCTGATCTGACTTCCTATATTGAACCCACAAAACATAAGGCTCTACCACACGCCCCTCCCCCACCCTTTATTTTTATTCAGGGTTGCTATGGCAATCTTCCAAACTCTAATTTTAATCCTAATACCTAGACTGTCATTATAAACATTATCAAATTTGAAGTTGTAAATCCTTCAGTCAGAATCACCAGCTGGATGCCCAAAATGAAAGTAGTTTGTAACAGATATTCAAATTTGTTGAAGAAATGAACAAGTCTACTGGTAACATAGTTAGTATCTGGGCTAGGTACAGACCTGTACATGATCTATTCCCATCCACACGTCCTCCAAACCAGGGGTACCCAGTCTTTTGGCTTCCTTGGGCCATATTGGAAGAAGAATTGTCTTGGACCACACATAAAATTCACCACTGCTAATGATAGCTGATGAACTAAAAAATATGGCAAAACATCTCATAATGTTTTAAGAAAGTTTATGAATTTGTGTTGGACTGTATTAATAGCCATCCTGGGCCGCACTTGGCCCATGGACCACAGGTTGGACAAGCTTGCTCTGAACTATAATCCTGCTTCATTTGGTTATACATGAATTACCATATAAAGAATTGTAAACTATATCTTATTTTCTTCTCTTTTGAGCTTCTTAATAAGCAGTATATTTTAAAACTACTTTGTTCCTCATACACATGTCTTTTTTACTCAATGGATGTTGTTTTACTGACTCATTTCTTACGATTTCTCTTTTCCTTTACCCTTCTTCCTCTCCACAACTTTTCTTCTACTTTGCTTCCTTTTCCCTTCTGGTCTTGGACCTCAGTAGCAGCTAGCCCTGCTTTATCCATAACACATCTAGACTATGCTCACAGACAATTTAACGGAGTAGTATGAATACTACTGTCTCAACTTGCTCAAACTCAGGCTGGCTAGCAGGAAAGCCCATAGGAAATGGGGAGAAAATTATGTTTCTAGTTGATGTAGATCTGCTGGACAGACATTCTCTCATCTCCAGTGTGACAGTCCCAGTATGCTGGTCAGCATTAGACCTTTGACTGGACAAGCACGTTCCCAGATACCTATACAAACGCATTCTGAAGTCAATATCCAATATGTTGTAATAGCTGGTAATAATGGTCTTAGAATAATTCTCTACCATCTTCCACAAACTGATGAACATTTTCTTGTTTTCAGGATGTCTTCTGTTTTATTAATTTATTTTCACTACAACAAAGAACTTCAGCATTAGACATCTTTGCGCATAGCGTTTATTACCAGTTCCATTACTTCTTCATTTTCATACATAAAATAACGGGTCAAAGTGACTGTGTATTTTCAGTTTTGTCACATGCAGCCACATTGTTCTCTCCAAGTGTTAGAGTTAATCCCATTTCCTCTGGTAGGATATCAGAGGAAGGCAGGGGGAGGGGGCGTTATAATTAGAGGGAGATAAACCCAAATCATGTAAGAGACTTTGTAGGCCCACAAGAGGAATTCAGGTGGATTGTAAGTTCAATATAAAAGCATTGAAAGATTTTAAACAGAGGAGTGACATAATTTTTAAAATATTACAAAAGCACTCTGACGTAAATTGTAGGGGATGGTTTTGGGAAGGCAAAGGTAGCAGCAAGATAATATAAGTTTTGTCAGTTATTCGGATCATGAACATATTTTGAAATAATGATTTAACCTGCATAATATACCATATGTTTGTTTTTAATAAATGGATTACAAAATAAATGTCTATAAAGCATAAAATGTTAAGTTACTCTAAACAAACAAAATGAAATGCATTTACCAGGGCTTTCCTAGAGGAATCTGTTCATTATAACTCAGTCTGAAATAAATCTTTCTCTGTGTTATGTTCTCATGTCAAGCATCCTGCTTTTATTTTACATCATGGCACTTCTCTGATTTTCCTTTGTCTTTATATTTTCCTTTGTTTTCTTTTGAATCATTTCTGGGTCCGTCCTCCTGTCAGACCCAACCTCCAAGGCTGTCTGTTCCTAGTGTATACACAGGATAGAGACCAGTGTGAGTGCAGGACGCACAATGCACACGGCTAAGCATTTGTTAAATTAATAAATCAATATCAGTATCTAAGAGATTAAAGAGAAAAGCCTATTTGTCTTCATTTTCATAGCTCTTAGAGAAAGACATTGGTGGACACTTTTCAGATATAAATGAAAGAAATTACAGAATCCATTGACTTAGAAATATATTTTAGGCAAATGAATGCATCGTTCTTCTATCTAATAAGCCTGTATATTAGTCTTGGAAAATGGCTAATGCAAATCTATTTTAAGCTGACAACATGTTTATGGTATATAGTCATTCCTTTATTATTATTTGAATATAGTTTGTCTATCAAAAAATAATTTATTTTCGAAATGACTTTTGCCTCCAGTCAGCATTCTTCTAAACAGCTTGTCCAAATGGTTATAGGGAGATAGGAAATTATTATTGCCTTTGAGAAGTAAATAGAAATTAAAATATGTTGGACATATATATGATTGAGTATGAGGACAAGGGAAGAGTTTCAGTGAATTCTGATATTGTTAAAATTGAAATAGAGAACTGGGGAGTAAAAACTTTGCCTAATAAGCCTATTGCTAAAATATCAGAAAAGTTAGAATATTCATGTCTGTTGGTTGCTTCCTGATGCTTTTAACGAGATACCACGAGATAAGCTGAGGCGAGACTTGGCCAGTTACCGAGAAAGATGAAAAGGAAATACTTTTGCTAAAAAAGGCTCTCTCTTTTCTAAGGATCCAATTAAAGTGACTGAGAATCCAGTAATTTGCGGCGTCACAAAATTGGAAAAACCAACTGTATGTTTAACCCACGGAACAGGAGATATGATTCTAAAAGCCATCCCAATTGTACCAATCTAATTAAGAGTGTCTCCTTCTTGCCCTAGCCTCTTATTTCATATGACCTCAAGATGCATACCATTAAATTGGGGGGAAGAGGATGGGCAAACACAAAACCCAGGAAATAAGAGAAGGGATTCATCAGGTTTAAGAACTACATATATGATTAACTTGATGTAGAGTTTGCTAAAATAGACGTTAGCCTGCAAAAACTTAAAGTTGTATTGACACAAAATTACAAACTTTTATAAATATTGATTGTTCAATTATTAACATTACCCTCTGCCCTATTTCTGCACCAGCACCCACGTGGCATCTCTGTCATGAACTTCAGATTAGACCACTGAGGATCATGGATAAGGAAGAGGCTCTCAGAGTCTAAGGAAGACAACAGACAAGTGAGTTATTCATACACAGCAAAAAAAGAGGAAGCTGGGGGGAATTCAACAAGGAGGCAGTGTTCGCTAACTGCCATAGATTGTGGACTCTTTCGCTTTCTTTCTTTTTCTAGAAAGATGTGTGCTTGTTCCTATCCTATCACCGTGTAACCAATGCCATGTTCAGTTCTGACACACTGGTATAAAACTTTTAGAGTTCTTGCTTCCTACTGATGAGAACTAAATACAATCAACAAATAGGAAAAATTCCAACTACCTATAGACTCTGAAAAGTAAGTAAAACAGATTGTGATGAGGAGTCAGAATTTGGAGAACCGATTGCATGGATGTTAAATTTCTTGTTAGGCGTTTTTGTTTTTGTTTTTGTTTTTGTTTTTACCCAACAGTTTTCTCCAGAGGTGGGTCCCATTAGCATAGTGGCAGGCTGGCAGTGATGTCTAGAACTTCAGAAGTCTCATGTCTGGTCAGAGAAACCAGCAAAGAAAGACCTTGCATTCCATAGAGTACAGGAGAATCCAGAGCACTGAGAAACAAAGAAGGGCAACTCTAATTTTGAATATGAACATGCTCCAGTCTCAGTCTCACCCTTAAGCTACACATATATAAGACAGACACAAATCAACACAACAAAGACTTTGAGAAGTGATGATTATTTGAACCTCAGGGCAAGTACTAAATTAACACATGAATTATGCATGTACAGAACAACCCAAGCCAAAATAGCAAAAGTTAGTAGAAGTGAGATTTAAACCACTCACAAGGTCTCACATTTTTGTTTTTGAACGTACTTAACAGCAAACATTTTGAGAACTGACCAGAGATTTGAACTACCACCCACAAAATGCAAGACAGAAATTATGGTCTAAATCTGACCAGGCTGGCTTCTGGCTAAAACTGAAATATCAACATTTCCAGAAGATTCTAACAGAATGCATCATCTTAACATAATATTCAAATGTGTGGGATACAACTCAAAATTACAGAATGTACCAAAAACCAGAAAAACATGACCAAATCCCAAGGGAAAAGACAGTCAGCAGATTTCAAATGTGAATAATAAAGATGTTGAAATTGTAACAGCAAGATTAAAGAGCTTATCAAACTATGCCACATTTGGCTGGGCATGGTGGCTCAACACTGTAATCCCAGCACTTTGGGAGGCTGAGGTGGGCAAATTGTGTGAGCCCAGAAGTTCGAGACCAGCCTGGGCAACATGGCAAAACTCCATGTCTACAAACAATAAAAAATTTTAAAAAAATAGCCAAGCATGGTGGCATGTGCCTGTAGTCCCAGTTACCTGGGAGGCTGAGGCAGGAAGATTTCTTGAGCCCAGGCAGTGGAGGTTTCAGTGAACTGTGATTGCACCACTGAACTACAGCCTGGGTGACAGAGTGAGACTCCCCAAAACTGTCACATTTAAAATTAAAAATAAAATAAGACTTTTCAGCAGAAAAATTGAAACTACAACAAAATAATTTAAAAACTAAAAAATACAATATCTAAAGTGTTTAAATCTCTAGTAGCTCTCAATAGCACAACAGGAGTAGCAGAGAAAATAATCAATGAACTTGAAGATAGTACGATAGAAATCATGCAAACTGCATAACACAGGAAATGAAGAGACTCAGGGACCTGTTGGACAATATCAAAAGATACAAATGTGTCATCGTTAACAAAGAAGGAAAACAGAAAGAAATTGGGGCAAAAATCTTATATAAAGAAATAATAACCAAAGTTTAACAAATGTAGTGAAAAATACACGTTTTCTGATACCAAAGTTGCTCAGAAAATCAAAAAAAAAAAAAAAAAAAAAAAAGAATTAAAACCCTGCATACGTTATACTCACATTTCCCAAAACTAAAAATAAAAAGGGAAAAGTCTTAAAAGCAGTCACAGAAAAATGGCACTTTCTAAACTGGGTGACTGCAGTAAGAATGATCACAAATGTTTCATGCAAAGCATGGAGGCCAGGAGACAGTCGCTTTCAGGGAAGCGGGGGAAAAACACTTTTAACCCAGATTTCTGTATCTAATGAAAATATACTTCAGGAATTAAGGCAAAATAAAGACATTTTTAGATGAAGGTAAACAAAAAGAATTTGAAATCAACTGACCCACTCACAAGAAATTCTAAAGATCTGCAGACTGAAAGGAAGCTATACCAGAGGTCTAAGGATATCTTCAGTAATGGAGGAAAAAGAACAGCATTGATAAATATCTGCTCAAGTAAGGAAGCCTACTTTTTTCTCGTAAGTCCTTAAAAATACATGAGCTTTGATAACAAAACTTATAGCATTGTCTGTGGGGGCTTCCCATGCGTGTAGATGTGATATTTATAAAAGCTATATGTAGAGGTCAGTGGGAGTGGCCATAAGAGACTATATGGTTACAATTTATTACATTTTAATAAACTGATAATTATTAATTCTAAATTTAACTGTGAAAGGTTATGATGCATGTTGTAATCCCTAAAGCAACTGGACAAATATAATATGAAGAGTTCTCAACAAAAGAAACAACAAATAAATTAGGATGAAACACTAAAAAAATTCAAATAATGTAAAGGAAGGCAGGAAAGGGAGAATAAGTTTTGTAAAACAGGAAGTGGTTAATAAAACGGTAAAACTAAATCCAACCATGTTAGTACTTACAGAAATGTTAATGATACAATGAATAAAAAGAGCCTGATATATGCTGCCTACAAAACAAATTGAATAAAACGAGACAGACAGATTGAAAGCAAATATCTGGAAAAAAAAGTGTCTTGTGCAAACCATAAGTGTAAGAAGGCCAGAGTGGTTGGAGGAGCTATATTCATATCACATAAAATGGACTTCAAGATAAAGTGTGTTATCTGAGATAAAGAATTTCATAATGATAGAACGGACAAGTTACTAAATTATTATAACTATTTATAAGTATATGTGCATCTACTAATAGAACTGCAGAATAGATTAAGCAAAAATTGACAAAATTTTGAAAGGAAGATAACAGAAAGTTTTAACTCCCCTCTATCTAGTTGATAGAACAATTAGATTAAGAAAATCAGAAAGGACAAACAAGAACTGACCACAACTATTGAGTACCTTAACCTTAAAACAAATGTATAAAAATGTATAAAACATTTATACCTAAGTTAGTAGGTGAGCTCGTGATTTGACACAAGCATTTTCATAAATAAGTAAATAAACAAAGGCGGGGCTGATAAGGAGTGAGCTTAGAAGAGATTGTGAAGAAAGAAAGTAAAAGCAGAATGTGGAGCTCAATTTCAAGAACAGAGAAACAAAACGGCAGCTTGAGGGGGCTATGAGTTCAAGAAAAGGTGTTTGAAAGATGAAGTCTATTACTGTCAGTTTTCGTGTTGATCAAAATTATATAACATAAAGGGAAAAAAGTAACAATGCTAGGAGAGAGTTCCATTGTCAGGAACTACTTTCCTAAGTGAAAGAGGATGAGACCTATTGCCCAAAAGAATAGTTTGATCTCGGATGGGAAGAAGGGCAGCTCCTTCTCAGTTAAAGGAAGGAGGGGAGAGCCAATGAGCTAGATTTCAGCAAGGTCTGTGCTGTAGAGGGAGCTTTTGCCAGTTATCTTCTGAATGCTTCTTTTTTCACAGTGCTATAGGAAATGAGTTTATGGGATGAATAAGAAGATGAGAGAGAATGTGTGGAATTTTGAGAAGAAAGAACACAATAAATTGTCTCTGGTGAGTGCTAGTTTGAGTAGGATAATACAGTAGGATTCCTGGGACAGCGCTTAAAACTCAATTACTAGTTACAAATTTAGAGTCAGTCCAGATTCCTATTGCTGCCATAACAAATGAGCACAATTATAGTGATTTAATGTAACATAAATTTATTATTTTCCAATTCTATAGGTCAGAAAACTAAAGTCTGATCAAATTCTAGGTGTCAGCAGGACTGTGCTTCATTCTATAAGCTCTAGGGGAGTATCTGTTTCCTAATTAGTGAAATTGTTGGCAGAATTCAGTTAGCTGCAGCTGTAGGACTGAGTTCCTTGTTTTCTTGCTGGCTGCAATTTGACAACCAGTCCCAACCAGTCCCAGTTTCTACAAGTCGAGCATCTTCAGCTTGTACCTCTTTCCTCCATCTTCAAAACAAGCAAATGGTCAAGTCCAATTTACATCTTTGCGTCTCCCTAACCACAACTAGGAGGGTTCTCTGCTTTTATAAACTCACATGACTAGATTGGGCCCACCCAGATTAGTCAGAAAAATCTCTCCACCTCAAGGTCCCTAACTTTAATTACACCTACAAATTACCTTTGCCATGTCTCACATTCACAGATTCCTACAACTAGAATTGAACATCTTTGAGGGCCAGTTAATTAGTCTGCCACATCTAGTCAGGATAACTGTGTGTTTTTGCAAGCTGCATTCATCTGCATTGGTAGAGTCTGCAAAGGTAGAAGTGTATAAAATGATTTACATTCAGATTACGGCTGGGTAGGTGTGTGGCAAGCAGAGTGAGTCCTGGCAGAAAAAAGATATGTTCAGAATTTTCTGGAAACCTGTATTATTGAAGGGGCTGTTTTAAAATATGTAGGTACAAAGAAAAAAACCTCAAAGTATAATGCTGTAACTGGTGGCAGTAGAATAATTCTACCTCTAACCTTGGAAAATGAAGAAGAAAAGATTAGCAGAATCTATGTTCCAGTAGAGTTGGAGCACTTGAGAGAAACAGGGACCTTTGCCCAAGGGGTATAAACAGTTGAGCATGACATCCCAGGAAGTGAATTGGGAGATAAATATCTGACTTCACTCTATTCTCTTCTTATGTTCTGCTGGGATTACCATTGGCTAAGCCCACCCATAAACTAGCGAGTAGTAGAGGTTAACCTCCCTGTAGAGATTGACCTCCCTGGCAAAAGAAGGACAGGAAAGAGTAGAGAATGGGTCAGCGTGGACTGAAGGTGGGTGCCCAAAGGGGAGATGCGAATATGAGTGGGATTAGGAGGGTGGGGCAAGGGACACTGACAGGGTGATAGATATAAAACGTGGGTCCTAGTAGGGCTAAGAGATTATTGGAATAAACTGGAAAGAGAGACAGTGGCAGTTAGATAATAGGATGCTTGAAGTGACCCTGTGTTTAACATAATCATATTTGTATTACACAATCAGAGTGCCATTTGCCTTTAACAATGGAAAGTAATGTTCCATTCAAAATATATTCTGCATGTTTTTACATGCTAATATAATGTTTCAAAATTAATTCAGATTTTCTGTATATTTATACTCATCAACTATGAGAGAATTATTATTGAATGAACTTTTAAATGTTCAAGTATTACATCAAATCCCACCCAAAATACTTAAAAGCATTATGATTATAAATTTCAAAACATGACAAGTACAGCACTTTCAAACTGTACCTCTTCGGTTGCTCTATTTCTGTGTTCAGTTCAAATTCCAAGACTCCTGTATCAGCTCATCTCTCCCTCCAGAATGCCTCAGGTCTTGTCTTCCCTAGATTCCATTTCTTATTTCTAATACTTCGACCTTTTGTAGCTCTACAGGTGTATCTAGCAATGTGGTGCTATAATACCCTTCCCTCTCTTGCCATTAATTATGTTTATAATAAATTTATAATTATGCTTTATTTGCCTGTACTTCTCTTTTATAATATCTTTATAGTATCTTTATAATATCTCCTTTATAATACCTTTATAACATCTCCAGATTTTCTTCAGCTTAATTTTCTCCTTTAGTCTTTGAAAGCACTCAAAATAGCTTATTCTAAAAACATAAATTCTTTGGTGGATAGTATACATCTCAAAGGCTCAAGATGATGTGGAATGCAAAGTTAGTTCAGTTTTCCCCTTCAATCTTGGTCTCAGGACTTTGACACATACGCCCACCCTTTGAAAATAAATGGTTTTATATGTGTTTATAGTAAACATAAATGAACACAATTAGGAAATAATGCTTGCCATTCAATATGTCAACCCCATAATTTAAAGGCTATTTATGAGGAATTTCCTATACCTACATATTTTCCCATGGTGAATACCTTGGTTTTGGTCCACTGCCTCTAGTGAAGAGGTGGGGCATTTTCTTTGGTGGATCCTTGATGTGAGAAGCTTTAGATAAATTTGGGATGGCTTCAGGGACAGTTGGAAATATGATTAGAAAAGGACATATAATTTGAATACTGTTGCGAGTATGAACACCTACTTCATCATTTTGCTGAAAGATCTGACCTTTTTTTCATGACCTTTCCTGAATCCTCAGCTCAATAACTGTGTCATCCCACCACTCCATCCCCTCATACTCATTTCTATAGTCATTCTTTCTCTCCTTTTTTTTTTTCAGAGGTGGAGTCTCACTCTGTCAGCAGCCTGGAATGCAGTGGCACCATCTCGGCTCACTGCAACATCTGCCTCCCGGGTTCAAGCAATTCTCCTGCCTCAGCCTCCTGAGTAGCTGGGACTACAGGTGCATGCCACCATGCCCAGCTAATTTCTGTATATTAGTAGAGATGGGATTTCACAGGGTGGCCCAGGCTGGTCTCGAACTCCTGAGCTCAGGCACACCGCCCGCCTCAGCCTCCCAAAGTGGTATTCTTTATCTCAACAGGGCTCTTCCGTTTATTATGGAGCCAGAGTTGCGTAAGAAAGTATACTGTGGAAACTTCCTTTAAATCAAGGTGGCATTTAGAATTTATTTTTATATTGACTCTAGCCAAAAGACATATTCTGATTTTCATCATAATACCGAAAGCTGGAATGCCTTACTCCTTTTTATCATGTTTTCCTTTGGAAGAACAAGGCTAAATGCATTCACAATTTACTGCTCTCTTAAAGAAAGCAGTAATGAGCTTTCAGAAACAACCTTCAGAGCACACTTAAATATTTAGCAACATTAAAGCACTCTGGTTTTTTCCACTATAATTTAATGTCCCTACTGTAAGAATTATCCATATACAAATGTTTAAATGTTGAGTACCTCTACATTAGTCATTGAATAAAGTTCAATTCAATACATGTCTATGGAATCCTTATTATGTGACAGAGTATTCGAGATGCCAATTAAAAGGCATATAGTTCATTTAAAAATACTACAATTCAAGAAAGAACATGAAAAATATAATAAGAAAATCTGTATACTTCCCTTCACCATCACCACTATCACTGCTAGTCTTACTGTCCTAGTCCATTATGGTTCTACTTCCACACCTTGGATCCTCCAATTGTCAGATCTGACAACTTGGAAATAACATTTTTCCAATCTCTGCTCTGATCACACAATGTTGACAACATTAGTGAGTATCTGTGTCACAATTGATGTCACTCCCGCTTCTCTGAAGTTTTCCCAAATATACATGCATTAATGCATGTCTTTCTTTTTGGTTTCTAACAGTAATGTTACACTCATGTTGCTTTTACGATTGAAAATTAAACTTGCTTGAAACAGTTAAGTGTTACCAGGAGGTTGTATCCAGTGAGAATTATGAAGAGGGCAATGGACTTCATAATTTCTCAGAGGAGAAAAAAGGGTGTAAGTAAGCACTGCAATGTAATTAACAATGTCCGCACTGCTGAAGATGGTACACAGAAGTATCCTTTACATGTGAGACAGGAGTCTAGTGGATTCAATTATCTTCATGGTTCATCACAGGAACCATAACAAAAGAAAAGGAAAGATAGACCTGTCCTTACATCTGTCCTCTGAAGAGCTCTGGACAATATAGAGCATGTGGTAGGAACCCCAGTGCCCCTCGCTTTCCCCACAATGTGCTCAGAAAGTCAGTATGGGGGCTGGGCACGGTGACTCACGCCTGTAATCCCAGCACTTTGGGAAGCTGAGGTGGGCATATCATGAGGTCAGGAGATCAAGCCCATCCTGGCCAACACGGTGAAACCCCGTCTCTACTAAAATACAAACAATTAGCTGGGCGTGGTGATACACGCCTTTAGTCCCAGGTACTTGGGAGGCTAAGGCAGGGAAATTGCTTGAATGCAGGAGGCAGAGGTTGCAGTGAGCCAAGATCGCCCCACTGCACTCCAGCCTGGTGACAGAGCAAGACTCGATCTCAAAAAAAAAAAAAAAAAGTCAGGATGGCGTAAGGGAAATCATAGAGTATGTAGCAGGATTGACAAGTGGAGACCTTGGCCTAGTTCCTTCACCCAAATTTGGCTTTGTGAATTAGTTTGTAATAATAATAGTTTTCTTGTGAGATTGTAAGGGTAACTGAATAAAAAGGCATATGTGAAGTGTCTGGAAAAGGTGAGAACTCAGGATATGATAGTTTCGTTTCCTTCTCTTTCTCATTTCCTGAGGGAAGTAACGTTCAGTCCATTTCTTGCTCTGTTGAATGGATGGAGTTGTCATTGGCAGGAAAACTAAGGAATGGAAGAAGAGGTAGAAAAACCCTGAGACTGGAAGGGGTAGCTTGAGCTCCTGGCAAAGGCTGCTGGTTAGAGACCTGGGCCTGCTGCGGAAGGTCCTTGCCTAGACACTGAGGAGTGGGTAGTGTGACATCCACATACTATGCTTTAGCAATGTGTGATATCACCTGAGAATTAGCAGTGTGATTGTCACCCTGGGCCTGTGGCAAAGACAGTCTTAGTGTCGGTGGCGAGACACTCATATTAATAAAAACATAAACTGAGTGTCAATGCAGGGAGCCAGAGTTGAAACACAGAGGCGGAGTCCTTACACCAGTGATGAACATTATTTGTGGTACGCTTTCTCCAAAAGACCAGATGCGATGGCACAGTGGTTCTCCAAACCGCTGCAATTGACAAACAGGGTTTCAATCTTTAACCTATTTAATGAGGCTTACAAGAGGATCCAAGGCTATTAGAAGTCATTTAAAAGCCATTTTTGTGACACTTAGCCTTTATTCAGCTTAAAATTTAACTGGGAAAGGATTATAAATTACCTTTTTTGTTTCCAAGTGGATATTTATCAGTTTTTCCTGATCACCATTCATGCCTCGTTTCCTGATCACCATTCAAGCCAGTTCTCAGTGCTGGAATTAACTGTCTCCCATCATATGCAAATCAAAGTGCTTCTCTTCCTTTATAGATGCTGAAGGAGTCGGATCTTAAAACTGGGCAAAACAGGCTGTAGCACAATAGCAACCTCAATGTCTAGCAAAATATCGACTCTCGAAATCATGTTGCTAAAACCGAAGGAAAGGTGAATACCTTTCCTCTGACGAGCAGAGGCTTATGAGTGCTAAAACAGTGCTGTTCTTCATACTCCCTGCACACCTCGGTTTCTAACCAACACCAGGACCCCCAGCATTCCATGAGCTCCCCAGATCTTTCCAGTAGATTATATTAGCAAGAAAGAGTTCATGATGTTTGCCTTTAGCGCTCCGCATGTGATGCATCCTCCAGCACGGACGGTGGGGAGAACCCTTCCTGCAAGCAGACAGGTTGAGGAAGAGCACTTGTACACATGACCGGGAAAACCAGTGACTAAACAATCTCTGCTTCATGATGCAACCACTTCCACGTCTGGATTTAACTAATTAAAAAAAAAAAAATCTCTTCCCAATATTACACTGAATCTTCTTCCCTGCCACTTCTTAATCAGTAACAGGTTATAATACTGAAAGTAATAGGTCATTTGTGACTTAGGAAAAACAGAGTTCATTGAACTCCTGGGTCAGAAATCAAATTGCAAAGGGCTGGAGTGAAAGAGGTGTGGGTTTGGGAGGAAGTGAAGGTCTCTGATGAAGTAGGAGAGAGACATGACGTGCTAATGAAGGTGGCAACCAATCACAGGATATATCTTCCAACACAGTGAAAGCTAGGGCATTTTGAGGTGAATTCGATGGAGTTGATAGGAATCGGCTGAAGAACAGCAGGGGGATGAAGAGGATGAAGAGGTTACAGAGAGAAAAGAAAGCTCTTATGAGAAGTTTTGCTCATGAGGGTACATGAGGGATAACACAAATGAAGATACAAGACCATCAAAGAGATTTGAGAAACCTATGTGAAATGTCTTTGATTCTTGTGAGGTTATTCATAAATGTATGGGTCTGTAAGCATCTTAAAGCCATTGAAAATAACCTCCTGACAAATGTATGCATTTCTTCCTCAACATTCAGCATAAAGAGTCAGAAAGTCTGTTCCTGAAACTTTTAGAGGTAGAGAAATACCGTGTTATGAGATATTATAAGCTGTTTCTGAGTAGCTCAAACTGTACACTGTAGTAAATTGGGAAAAAATCCTCCCATTATACTTCTATTGATCTATCTCAATTTAATCCTCTAAGACCACAAAAATTATAAATCATTCTACTATGAAGACACATGCACACGTATGTTTATTGCAGCACTATCCCCAATAGCAAAGACTTGGAACCAACCCAAATGCCCGTCAATGATAGACTGGATAAAGAAAATGTTGCACATACACACCATGGAATACTCTGCAGCCATAAAAAAGGATGAGTCCATGTCCTTTGCAGGGACATGGATGAAGCTGGAAACCATCATTCTCAGCAAACTAACTCATCTGTTTTTCAAATATTCACTCCAAATACTTACTTACTTGAAGATAATTATAATTCTTACTTTGGTAAAGAAACTCATCCAAACATATCTTTTAAAATATAGCCTGCCACATCACAATCTGTTAACAGAGACACATCATCTGTTCATGTCATCTATTGTTTTCCATTGGACTGGAATAGCTTTGGAGTCTCCGTCTCCCTCCCTCCTACTCCCCTTTCTCTCTCCCCCTGTCTGTCTGTGTCTGTATCTCTTTCTGACTCCTCATCTGTCTCTTCATTTCTCTCTTCTTCTTCTAGTGTATTCTGCCACGCCTATATTATTAAGTATGTGAATGTGTGTATAGTTAGATGCTTTTCTTCACCAGGGAATCAGTAACTATCACATTTTTGGTCAGGCATGTTCCTTTTGAACAATGTACATATCTACATGCCAATATTTTAGATCTCAGGATTTAGTAATGTCTATGATTGTGTTTTTATACTTCGATTTGAATCTCAAGTTCACATTATCTCTGACCTAAATGTTGTACTATCCAAAGTCATGAACATGATACTTAATACACTTGACATTAGTCTATCCCAGAAACTGCTGAAACTTCCTTCTATTGATTTTATCCCTTAACAGACAAGATGTCCTAGATTCTACCAATATTACAGATATATCAGATCTGTTTTTCTCTCCCTCCTTTTAAACTTACATTTCTTGTCATGAAATCAATAAAACTCAAGGAAAATAGATATATTTATTAAAATCTTCATAACTGGTCTCAGAGTAGAATCCATGTATTTTACATTAAACTATATACCAGAAAGCCAAATCCTGCTATTCACATTATACTTCAAACTTTGTCAAATCCCAGCTTCACATGAAAATAATAAATTAAAGTTTAATATTTAACCTGAGAACATTTTGACTGTTATCAGGATTTCATAGACATATTTGATACTTATTTTTTATTGCTTATTCTTTCTATAAAATATTATCACATTGATTTTTCTCTATAAATTTTGTTAAGGACTTATATTCAAGTCACTATGGTAAATTGTATGTGAAAAGGCAAATAGAAGACTGTGATTATTCTAATACGGGGCCCAGTACACTGCATTGGATGTGTAAGTCAGTGATTATATTAGAAATACATCTATGCAATCATAACAATTATTTAATTATACAAAATAAAAAATTGCTGATTTTTGTCTGAAGACATAGAGATGTCAAAAACTGTCTCAAGAATATATGTCATTTTAGTTGAGATCCCAAGAGATGATAGTTAGATTTTTTTGTAATATTATATAGATTTGCCATCTGCAAAGAACGAATATCTTTGGATTGTATCATGTTAATACACAGCCACTTTCCATATCTTCAATAATGATTCTTCAGCCATCACAAAATAAAGTATTTCATGAACCTATAGGAATAAGCAAAATGCTCTTTCCCTAATTATGTGCCTTATATCTGATATATTATGGCATAAATGAAGAATATTCCTAAATGATCAGATACTTTAACATTTTCCAATTATTCTGTTTTCCTTGCCTTGCCTAAATTACATGTTAAACACCTGATATTTCCCTGGGTTCTGATAAAAATCTGTTCCAACTAATATTTAAATTTAGAAAACATTAGCAAGATAACCTCTGACACATTTTCTGGCTCTCTTTTAGTTATTTGAATTGCTGTGGTATTAAGAGAGGATTGAAGAGGGAAGACACTGTCAAAGCACTGGGGTTTGTGAAAACTTGGTGAGAAATTTCTTCCTTGAGTCACGGCAGACCCAGGGTCTTCTCTGGACACCATGGAGTTGTCTAAAAATCTTCTATGATGCGTTAAGCCAGCTAGCCTGTCAGTGAGCCTTAGTGTATTTTGGGGTATCCTCAGAGGAAAACAAAGATCTTACCATTGTCTTTTTAAAGCTCAAGCATAAACTTCCCATAGCTCTTCTCTTTCTTGAAAATCAATATTCCTTTCATTTGAAAGACATGTTGCAAATACCCCCAAAAAAGAGTTTTTGCATACTTATATCCAATACCTATTTTCGTGTCTTTACACAGCTACCTGTGTTCCGGACTCCATACTGGATGCGTTAATATGTTTCTGCGCATGAACAAGAAGATATCAGTGATATGTATCTGAGTCTGTTGTTAGAGAGTTAAGTGCAGAGTTCGGCAAAGTGAACGTTCTTTTTCTTTATATTCTAAAGATTTTTAAAATCGTTTGTAATAATTGAGGTTATAGATAATGCACTTTATATTTATAATGTGCTTTAGGATTATACTGATTTCATTCAACTGTCATTTGATCCTCATACCAATTATATGGAACATTTTATTTGTATTGAATACCCACTTCAATTTTACCAAAGAAACCTAAGACTAAAAAAGATAAATGACTTTCCAAACTTTCCCAGTTTACAGAGCTTGTAGGTTCCAGAAACAAAATTCTAAATGAGAGCATGTGATTTCAAATCCTAGAGCCTTTATTCCGTTTCAAGCTGATTCCTAATTGTATACATGGTCATTTTAAGCATAATGGAGCTCCATAATGAGCTATGATATTAAAAGCTGCATTTATTCCACTAGCATTGGTAAATCTTGTGTATAAAATATTAAAAGACTCAAAAGTAAAATATCCATGAATAAACTAGAGCAACAATTTTGACTGTAATTAATGAGTTATACAGTTGTGTGTGTGTGTGTGTGTGCACATACAGATATGTATACATATTTGGACTAATCATCCGATTAAAATAACTAAGCTACTTATATAAAAGTTTACTTATTATATGATTTGGAAAATAATGAGAGTAGCTGTGATACATATGTAGGACACCTTTTGCCTGCAATTTAAGATATAATGTTTCACGATATTTGGAGAGGATAAATGTGTACAAAAAAATTCTTTAAGACAGAAGACGACACCTATTATTTGTTCTATATAATCTAGGATATGGGCACTGTGCAGGGACATCATATCACCTAATGCCAAGAGACATCTCTGAATTATTGATATTCACCTTCATTAGTTGGGAAAAGCTGAGGCTCTTGGAAGTTATATTTTGTCATGTTCTGATGTTCATGCTATTTCTACAACAAAGAAGTTTCAGAGATGAACTGTGAGCAGCAGAGATTAATGATGTTTCTGAAAACCAAAGAAGAAGCTGAGCGTCATAGGTATGAGTTAGCACCAAATATATATATATATGTACACACATACACACACATATATATATATATAGAGAGAGAGAGAGAGAGAAGCTATTAGAGACAGAGAGACAGAACAGGAGCATTAAAAAGTTTATCATGGACAAGACAGATCTGCAAATACAGGGTCTACAAAGTCCTAATGTGAAGTCAGCCCTCAGGCATTGTGGGACTCCAAGATAGGAGTTCCCCCATCTATCATTCTCTGTCCATGTTTTCTGTTCTAAGAGATCCTGTGCATCTGCTTTCTAACTGAAAAAGAACTTTCCCTTCTTTTGGTTCTCATATCTGCTATACCTCAAAATATCATCTCACATGGACAAATCACTGGATTAAAATAAAAACTACTAGAGGGTTGAACACGAACTATCGGTTTTATGAAATTACATATCTCTAGCTAAAAAGAAAGACATTTTTGGACTTCCATTTGATGAACTCATTCTATTTCTCTTGAATGACACGTCTTATAAGTATGTCAATCAATATTACATATCAATGAGGATGCCAATTAACATAGATTTTTAATTCCAAATTATTTTTTATAATTAAACATTACTTTTTAATACCTTGAACCTATTTGCTTGTTTTCATGAGAACTAGAAACAAGAGGTACAAATATTTTCTTCCATGATAAGTAAAAAATTATTATATTTAAATAATAATAATACATCAACATAAATTTGAATAAAATGTCAAATATATCTTTGACAGAAAAAAATATGTTGGAAATAACCAATTTACCCCAAGTTATATTTTAAACTTTATTTAGATGGAGAGGGCAAGTAAAAGTTTGCTAAACACTATCTTAAGAGTGTTTAGTTTGCTAAACACTCTTAAGAAGGAGAAAAATCAAAGATAGTGTTTCAGTTTATCTCTTTCAATTATTAAAATACATACCAACATGCTTTTGAAATATTTGAAACAATAAGTTATTTTATATATATATACATACACACACATATATTTATATCATTGGAAGATACATATATCTTTATATATTGTGTATATTTATATATCATATATTTGTATACATTATATATATCTTTATATATATTTGTATATATTATGTATATCTTTATATATAATATATTTGTATATATTATGTATATCTTTATATGTATAATATTCCTCAATATTTTGGAAGATACTGTATTTTCTAAAATACTAATGAAGATAAAAGGAACACCTGCCTAACCATCTAACAAAGCATTAAAAATAACCATGAAAATAATATGAAAGAAAACAGAAAATATTGATGTAGAAAATAGGAGTAAAAATAATTATATTAGTCATAAAAACAAAGGATTCTAGGACTAGATTAATAATAAAAACCCAACAATTTTTAAAAAAACTTTAACAAGTGCACCAAAAAGAACGTGATCCACATACATAAAAACAAACAGAATAGATTAATGTCTACCTCTTTATAAGTACGAATGGGAAAAAGTCTTAAAAAATATCAAGCAAAGGAGAACTCAAGGCAAAACATGTTAACACAGTAACTTTGTTAACAAGTGTATATTTTAAAGGATATAAAACAGACCTAATTTTATGCACTGAATATCATTGCATCAAAATGTATATGGCAAAACAAAATTTTAAAAAAGCATAAAAGTACATCTGGCATTTGTTGAGTAAATATTATATGTGATAGTCTTGGAAATATATAGTACTCAGACAACTGTGAAATATTAATACTACTTACATTAAATACAAATATGTGAGGCTCAACAAAGTTATACAATCTCAAACGCCAATGTTTGTGTCCTCTTCCTCATGAAAAATCTTAGAGAGAAATTTGTGTGGCAATACACACAAAAAAAATTGTCAGAAACAATAGTTGAAGTTAATACACTCAACTTTTTTTGTCAGGATAGACAATATATGATGATATAAAGACAATATATGATGAATAATGTAATTAAGATCAATTTGCAACATGTGCACTTATTGAGAATTTGTTTTCTCAAAATAAACCCATGGAAATATTTTGAAACATTAATTATATTCTCCTAAGAGAAAATATCAATCAGTATTCATTTTATAGGATTATAATGATATAGGTTAGCTTAATTTAATAGAATTCATTCTCTGACAAAAATGCAATAAAAATTGAAATTAACAGCAAAGTGTCATCTAAGACTGAAGTTTTCAGGTTTATTAAATAGCTCTCAAATCAAAAAAGAAATCAAAATCTTAACATCTGTTTATCAATTACTGTAATCATAACGAGAACAACGCAATATAGCGAATATGCACTTAACTGATCTTAGAAGAAAGTGTGCATAGCTTTAAATAGTTTCACCATGTAAAAACAAACAAACATGCCAAGTAAGGTAGCTCATGCCTGTAATTCCCACAATTTGGGAAGTTGAGGTGGGTGGATTGCTTGAGCCCAGGAGTTCGAGACCAGACTGGGCTAAATGGCAAAACCCCTTTGCTACAAATAATACAAAAATTAGCTGAGTGTGGTGATGAGAGTCTATCATCCCAGATACTGGGAAGGCTGAGGTGAGAGAATCACTTGAGCCTGGGAAGTGGAGGCTGCAGTGAGCCATGCTCAAACTACTGCACAGCAGCCTGATGACAGTGAGACCCTGTTTCAAAACATAAACTAAAAAATAAACATAGGTAGTTAAATAAATAAATGTTATTTAAGCATCTAATTTAAAAGACAAAATAGTAAAAATAATAAATTTAAAGAAATTTAGGAAAGAAAAATAGAAAAAATACTCCTTTTTGAAACGGTGAACTATTGTGTCATCTCCATCCTTTTTCTTCTAAAATGAGAATAAAGAAAACTATTTTGGAGGTAGGCATTCACAATAGTGAAGAGAGCTGGTGGGGAGCCATCAGGAGATGTTATCTGAGCACCTCTAGAATAAAGAAAGTGGATGGAAAAGAGCTGATGAGTGAAGGAATGCAGATAAAGTTGCGGTAAAAAAAAAAAAAATTAAATAAATAAGGAAGTTGTTGCACTGGAGAAGAAAGTCAGTTGGCTTGGCACCATTCCTAAGAAGCTCGAGTTAGAGGCTAGAACAGAATCTATAGTAGAAAAAGGAAATAGAATAGAAAATAATTGAAAGATTACATAGGGCAGTCATCGCCTCACCCACCTACTAACCTATTCCACTGAAATCTGGCAATCTGGCATTATGCCCAGGGGCAAAAATTCAGAGGGCTCATCTCTAAAAAAATTGAGCTAAATGGGAGGAACAAAGCCAACCACTGTGAGTGCTCTTGACTGAGTAAAGCTCTCCTCATTTCTCACTGGGAATGGTGCCAACATAAAGAATGGCTCCCCATGCTCTAATCTTAAAGGTAAGTGCTGCTCACACATGCACATCTGCCAGTCTGCCTTCCTATTCCTTAATTTTTTTAAAAAAATATGTCCACCAAATGTTACTAATTAGCTGAAAATTGCATGAATCATGAACTAGAAAGACAAAGTTTAAGCAACAAATATCAGAATCAGATGAAACAGATAATGCAAACAGCAGAAGAGAACTTTAAAATGTAATGAACATCCGCAGAGAACAAGGAAAAAATTGCATCTGAAAGACTACGCAGACTGCTCCTTGGACGAAAAATCAGAACAACAAAAGATCTGATTGATAAGAAGTATCATGGCCAAAGTAAAAGTAAAATCATTAAACAATGGAACGGATTAAATATAACAGTCCAGAAAATATCCCAAATTAGAAAGCAAAAAGCAATAGATTTAAAAAAGTGACAAAATTGAATTAAAAAGTATAACTTCCGAATAGTAGGAATTAAAAAAAACACTAAGATAACAAAAGAAAATTTCTCACAGTTGCAGAGAATCTGGTCTTCATATTCAATGTGCTCTCAAGTTCCTGTAGAGAAAATTGAGAAAACAAAAGGAAAAACTAGAGGATTGGGGCTCTCTCTTTTGCTGCTTACTGCCCCAAGCTCATATTTTCTGAGCCAAATGGCTAAGAGCTAAGAGCCGGGCGCAAGTGCGGAAATTTTCTCCTATTATAGGCTAAAAAGATTAACTGATTGTCACACTCTCCTCTGAGGTCTGAAAAACAGCAAAAAGGTAAGGTTGGAAAGCCACTGATCAAGAAAGGTTGTGGTCCAGAGAGATATACATACCTCAAAGGGAAAGACAAGATTCTTACGATGTATTAATCTGTAACATCTAGACAGAAGCCGGTCAAAATAAGTGGAAGTGTCCGGAAGTCAATGAAATACGGCAAAGCAATCAGAATAACCCGCATGAAGCACAACTGATGCAGGAGATGAATGAGTATCAATAAAATAATACAAAGAGCACCTGAGAACCTCAAAGGGACAACTTAATGCAGACAAAAGACTTTCAAGAGATATATACAGAACTTCCCAATTACATGTTTAGAATATGAATTAAGAGAGCAGAATTACTGTTGACATCTGAGCGTATGATCTGAAAGATCAGGTGCAAGAAATGTCTCAGGGAAGAGAGTCAAAGACATAAGGAGACAGAAAAAATAATAAGGGGAAACAACGAAAAGCGTTCTGGATACAATAAAAATTCCAGAAAAAGACATAGGATAATATACGTATGAGCAGCAAAAATTGAAGAAATAATACAAATAATAGAAAGTATTTCTATAATATTACTAATAAAACAAAACTGTTAAGTTCCCGAGCGTCTTAATTAGAAAGCACACCAGGCTCTGTTGGTATATTTCTGAAATTAAAGGATGAAGGAAAAATTTACAAGATACAAAACAGAAAGAAAAAGTTACATACTAAGGAAAAGTCAATCAACATTGCATTTTTTACCTGCACACTGTAGATTGAGGACAATGAAATAACATATACAAATCACCGAGATATAGGACTGAAACCCAGGAATCTACACTGTAATCAACAAGTTATTCAATTTTCCGGGAGAAAGATGTTTAAAGAGGATGCAAAAATCCAGTCTGTCAGTCACACACCCATTTCAGGACAGACTCTGTTCAAAAATAGACACAGAAGACCACAGGAAACACCCAAATACCTACAATACAGGAACATAAAACTTAGAGAAAAATACGTTGAGTACCTTAAGATATGTATGTATATGTGTGTGTGTGTGGGCGTGTGTGTGTGTATATATAAATATGTGTGTATATATATAAATATATCATATTAAAATGTAGGAAAAGGGCCTGGAAATTTGTCATACACTGTCAGTTAAGGGACAAATTATGAAAAAATTCATCTCGGAAAAAAAATAACTTATAGTTGGGGGAAAGGAATAGATAAGAGAAATAACCACATTCTAAATCTCTATTGGGGGTAGGAAAAAAGAGAAAGTAAAAATAAAACTATTCTAAAATTATTTCTTTGGGACTTAAGGAAAAATAGAGTATCTTGGTGGGGGAAATGGTTTTGCTTGGGGAGTTAATTAGTGCATCCAGTAGATTAATCATATATGTTTGCCTAAGAGGCAAGAAAAAAGATTTATTTCTAGAACAGAAAATTACATTTGACGTTGTAAATTAATGAAGAAAAATGAATAACTAAAAACATGTCAGTGCAACAAACACTGAAAAAAGTGAAAAACAGTTCAATCAATAATAAAAATATATATGAAAGGAATAAAATCTAGCATAGTTATTATACTTGTGAATTAAATGAATTCTGTGAATTAAATTATCTCATAAGTCAAAAAATGTCAAGTTGGGTTAAAGTATAAAACTTGTTTGAAATAAACACACTTAAAATAATGAAAATAAAAAGTTTGGAAAAGAGACATATAACAAACATAATAAAGGAGCAGGAAGAGTATATATATGAAGGGTAAGAGCACCAAAAGGTATAAAGGCTATTAAATGACTTTAAAAGGCATAATATATGATGAAGCTATAACATTCATAAATCTGGATGCAGTAAATAACAATGCAGTTAAATATGTATGCAAAATCTATTGAAATCTAAGAAAAATAAACAGAAATTAAGTTTTAAAGAGTTCAATTTAACTTTCTTGAAACAAGATGGACATAAGGAAAATATAAACTCAATTTAAAAAATTAATTGTTGAACCTTCACCACTTAAGTACTTGTCCACATATGAAAACTTTATTTTTTAAAAATAGAGATTTTTTATTAGTTGCATTTTCATAGTGTAAGCCAAAAAATCTATTATGAATTTACCAATTACTCTAGCATAGGTTAAGTTCCAGGAATATCATAACCTCTCTAGAAAACGATGAAAAGGAAGACTCTTTTATACTATATATATGTGTGTGTGTGTGTGTATGTGAATATATATATATATATATTTCTTTTCTTTTTGAGACAGAGTTCTGTCACCTAGACTGGAGTGCAGGGCTGGGATCCTGGCTCACTGCAGCCTCGACTTAGTGGGCTCAAGAGATTTTCCCACCTCGGCCTCCTGAGTAGCTGAGATTATAGGCTCATGCCACTATGCCTGGCTAATTTTGTATTTTTTGCAGAGACTGGGTTTTACCATGTTACCCAGACTGGTCTTGAACTTCTGTGCTCTGGCCATCCACCTGCCTTGGCCTCCCAAACTGCTGGACCACAGGCGTGAGACACCACACCTGGCCTACAATAACATATTTCTAAAAAGCACATAAAATAAATAAGAAAAATTATCTGATACTGACAAAATTGGACATGTGAAGGGACTCGAACAATTTCCCCTCTAAAGAAATGTGTTGAATTCTGAAGTTATGTAGCATGGTTTAAAAGGTGACGTCAAAAATTTCTGAAAAGTAGCATGCAACTTCCTCATAGTCTTATTGTTTTTTAGGAGTCAAAGATCCATCAGGTCTTTGAAAACACAGCAGATGGGGAAGTGTTTAAAGCCATAGTGAAAGTGGTGACATCATGTGTAAGCAGTCATTTCTATTCTAAGAACATTTGGCTATATTGCTCTAAGTGGAGACCGAGAATTTTTAGGTTACTCCCATTGGTGGTCCATAGGTATGGAAATGAGAAACCAAGTGGAATTTTTGGAATGACATGGGGCCTAAGTAACCAACTGGAGACTTGCAAGTGCTTCGAACACTGTCTCCTCCTCAAAACATTTGCCATTGGATAAAATTCAACCTCTATTCATATAAAATCTACCCAAAAACCAGCAATAGAAATTTCTGCATAACAAAGTTATTTATGAAGTTAATATCTTAATTAATGTAATATTAGATTTCCCCAAAGTAAGTGAACAGGCGAGAACATCCAATCTTACCAATTCCATTAAACTTTAAATAGACCCTAACCAGAGCAGGAAGAAGTAAAACTATTTTTATTCGGAGATGACACCACTGTATATATAGAAAACTCAAAATAATTTGCAAATCAACTACTAGATCTAATAAGTGAATATAGCAAAGTCAATATATAAAATCAACTGTATTTCTATATAGTAAAATGAAAATATTTCAAAAACATTACTTATATTGGCAGTAATACATCACATTTAAATATCAAGAAATAAATTTAAAGAAATATGTGAAGGCCTCTGCAGCCATAAAATATTTTAGGTAGCATAGTGTATTAGTTTGCTAGGGCCACCATATAAAAGTACCAAAGACTGGGTGGCTCAAACAACAGAAATTTATTTTCTTATGCGCTGAACGCTAGAAGTCTTGAGAGCAAAGAATCAGCAGGGTTAGGTTCTTCTGAGGTCTCTCTCCACAGCTGGTAGACGGACATCTTCTCCCCGTATCTTCTCATCATCTTCTACCTCTACCTGTCTATCTCCAAACTTCCTCTTCTTCTGAGGACAACAGACATACTCAATTAGATCCCCTCTCCCCACCAATACCTCATTTTTAACTTGACTCCGTTTTTAAATACAGTCACATTTTACTGTACCATGAATGAGGGCTTCAATATATAAATTTTGAGTAAATGCAATTAAGGCTATAATACACAGTGAAACAACAGTGGAAATAAAGAGAGTGAAAGAAAGAATATTTGAAGGAAGTAGGAGAGAGATGTTGTGTGTGTGATGTCCATGGCCCAGGGGTTGGGGACCCCTGTGTTAAAATGTGTTTGACTCTAGGAAGTGGGGCTGTATCTAAGAAAAGACCTACCAGGAAACTAGTTATACATTTTATAAAACATTTTGGACAGCAGTGTGTATATGTAAAAGATAAATGAAAAAATACAATTAAATAATAAAAATATGAGTTGATTAACGAGAAAAAGTAAACCTAATCAAAAGAAATCAAAAGAAAGAAGAAAGGGCATACAAAATTTTAGAAATGAGACTACCACTGTAAACATCAAAGAGCTATTTAAAATTCTGTATATAACATGAAATAATTAATTTTAAAATCCTAAAGATATTTGTGATTCTGTATTACATAAATCACTAAAATTAGCAGAGAAAAATTTTTGTACACTTGGAAGACTCATTGAATTCAGATGAGTTAAAAGCAATAAAAGAATTAACTTGTCAAATATATGGGGCCAAAAATTTTGTCCAACTTCTAAAGACCAGATCATTTTTTATTTAAAATATTTCTGAATATAGAAAAAGGAATGCCATTTGCTATTTAATTTTTTACAAAATACACAGAACACTAACTACATGGCAACTATAATTACATTAATCACAGGTAACTTATCCCATCAAATTGAATACATTACTTTTTAATCTTGATTAACCAAATTGTATTTTAGGAATTGAAGATGGCCAACACAAATAAATACATTAATGTACTTAGTTTATCAAATTTAAGATACAAATTATATTATGATTTTCACAGATACAAAAGACACATTTAGTACTTTTTTTTTTTTTTGAAACGGAGTCTTGCTCTTGCCCAGGCTGGAGTGCAGTGGCGCCATCTCGGCTCACTGCAAGCCCCGCCTCCCGACTTCCTGCCATTCTCCTGCCTCAGCCTCTCCAGTAGCTGGGACGACAGGCGCTGCCACCACGCCCGGCTAATTTTTTGTATTTTTAGCAGAGACGGGGTTTCACGGTGTTAGCCAGGATGGTCTCGACCTCCTGACCTCGTGATCCGCCTGCCTTGGCCTCCCAAAGTGCTGGGATTACAGGCGTGAGCCACCGCGGTCGGCCCACATTTGGTAAAATTCAATAAACATTTTGGTTAACAAGTACTTTACAAAATAAGACTTGAAAAGAAGTATTTTATCTGAAGAGTTAACATTTTAATCCTTAATCACTCCTCAAATTATTTAGCAAAAATGTTATTGAATGACTGCATTAGCAGCTGTTACTTCACATTGTTCCAGAAGTTATATCCATTGCAAATAAAAAAATAAAAAATATTATAGTAAAAATACTGAACAGGAGATAAAATTATTTTTATTTTAATAAAAAATGCAAGAAAATCAATTAAAAACCAATTCTAAATAGTAAGAGCTTTCCATGAGACTTCTATAAGAGCATTTCCAATAATCCAATATTATCATCAGTGATAAAGTTTAATAAAGGAAACAATATTATTTATGACAGCGAAAAATGTGCCAAAGAATAAATTTAAAAGAAATATGTAAACAGGATGCATATTTTTAAAAACTGCAATATGTTACCAAGTAGTATGATTTATGGAAAGAGGAAGCAGAGTCATAATCTAAATAGGAAAATACAAAATTTGAAGTATATGCATTTACTCAAATTTTAGTGAAAAATAATCATATAATTGCAAGCAAGTCCAATGGGAAATGGGAGTGTGGGAAGTATGGGAGAGGTTTATAAACTAAAACTTTGGTATCACAAATTTTGAAAAGAACAATTATAATACATACATTGGGATGGGAAATGAACTTGCATTGACAGATGTTAACCACCATTATAAGCATATGAAATCCACATTGTAATTATTATAAATGACTAAAATATGTGGTTCTATAATAAAAATTGACTATTCTATTCAGCTGAATAGAAGGTACAAAAACAAAAGCAAATACATATTTATTTTTAGTAGACAATATATGGGCTATTCATATTAAATAAATAAAGATCTATTCAAGAAGTGTATATTAAACATTAAGAGAAATGTAGTCATGTCGGTTTTCCCTCAAATAAGTTTAAATAAGTGGGTTAAATATTTATATAAAAATCTTCAATCATAAATACAATATCTTATAAAGATAGAAGTGGGTGCTCTGTAAGATGGTGTTGGAGTGGGTAGTAAAATAATTTGAATATCTTAAATTCTGTCAAATAAACAAAGACAGCAACTGGGATAGAAAAGGAAAAACATCTATAGAACTTCTTAATTTAACTAAGTGACAAGATATGCCACAGAAGCTAAAATCAGGGTGGGTATGGCTAATCACCAACAGCAACAAGGATCTCGGGGGATAAGTAGTTGTATAGGAGAAACTAGAGAAGAACAATCTATTATTGCCCTAAGAATTTATATATATCTCCAGTGATACACTTTCTAGAGGAAGATTTCCTACTTAGACTAAAGGAATAAGTAGACCAATCTGAGAACAATTAATTTAAAAAAATATGTAGTTTAAAAGATTGGGCTTCAGATGTCCCAAACTTCAAGTGGTTGTGTGGAGACTGTCGGTAGAGGTGCAAGTGTATGGGAGTTGCTTGAGGATTAGCACTCTGAAATATGAAGTCCCACATTGAGGAGAAAACTGTTAGACATTAGAATAAAAATGAACCCAGACAGGAATCTGTCATTATGAGAAGATCAAGATATTTGTGGGTGAGGGACCTGAGGAGGTAAATTTCAGGAAGTCTCAAAAGGCATACTCAGAAGTTGTATCTTTCATTACCTCATGGTACAAGGGAAAACGGATGCCAAGGGTATCCTAACTCAGTCTCTCGCCCAGTAAACTAAACATCCCTAAAATACATTGTCAAAAAGCATAATTCCTTAAAAATGAGTGCCAGAAAAGATCTAGAGTATGTTTTTAGGTTTCCAGTATTTTGAATTAGAAACATGAACTAAGTAATACTTTTAGATGACATTCATAAGGAAGGAGTATATTCATTTTGCAAACGAAAGGAAAAAAGGAGAGAGCAAGACATACCTAGGGAATACACTTGCATGCTTTTGATAACTTATTCTTGAAAATGACATCCTATCACTTCTGCCAGACTGAGAATTTATTCAGTAGTCCAAGCCACACGCAAAGAGGTGATTGTAAGGAGACGGGAGGTTGTAGACCCATCTTAAAAGCTGCCTCCCACAGGCTGCTCCCTGACCCTCAATGCTTCATGTTCCTCATGTGCAAAATATGCCAACCCCTTTTAAGACCTTCAGATTCTCACTCACTACAGTCTGAACTCAAAGTACAAAATTTTGTTATATGAAACAGAAATGAAGTTTCTCAAGTGTAATGCCTTGGGCACAGTTTTTCAACTGTAGATCTTTTTTTCAAACATTTGAAACTAAAGAGACAAGTCATCTGCCTACCATATATCCAACAATGGTGGGACAAGCATAATACAGCCACTATATACATTCCTGTTCAAAAAGGGAGAAAACAGAAGGAAAACAATTACTGGTCCATGATAATTCTGAAATCCAGATGGGGAAATGCTGGAAGTTCTGGACTAGTTCTCAGGGTGAGGGTATAATCCTCCAAGATTTTTGCTCTCCCTTCTAGGCTCTTGGTTCCTCCCTCTGAGTAATATTTATTTATTTATTTATTTATTTATTTATTTATTTATTTAATGTAGCATGTCTCTGCACCTGACCTATTCTCTCAGCCTGCTTCTTGTTAGTAGAATATTGGGAATCCACGTGCTTCTCCTCGTTGTAGATTATCTTTGTCTGGCAATGCTTCAGCATAATAAATCTTTCAAGAATGTTGTGGGTTTCCTGTGACTCTCTTTATTAGATCAAATCAAGAGCAGTGCCATGACAATGTGGGGTAAAGATAAAGCCAAGAGTGTGGCCATGAAATAATTGATTTTCTGAAATCTTAAACAATATATTTTATTGTCACATCCTTGACATTATCTTTACACTAAATATTCATGGCAGTCAGTGCCCAGGATGAGATTTTTGTTCAGCTTCCATTTATTAATTTGAGCATTCTGGTCTGGAGAAGGTGAGAATATTCAAAACCATCAGTTGTTGGCTCCCTTCTGTTCAACAGTCCTTCCCTCAGTGTATCTCTCTCCTTTCAATTTGTACTAAGTGGGGCCAGGCACAGTGACTTATGCCTGTAATCTCAGCACTTTGGGAGGCCACTGAGGCTGACATGGACAGATCACCTGAGGCCAGGAGTTCCAGAACAGCCTGGCTAACATGGTGAAACTCTGTCTCTACTAAAAATACAAAAATTAGCCGAGTGTGTGGTGGCACATACCTGTAGTCCCAGCTACTCAGGAGGCTGAGACAGGAGAATCACTTGAGCCTGTGAGGCGGAGGTTGCAGTGAGCCAGGACCTTGCTACTGCACTCTCCAGCCTGGATGACAGAGTGAGATTCCGTCTAAACAAACAAACAAAAATGTACTAAATGGAAAGAAGAAACAGTTGCACTTCAAATACTTTGGATGGAGATTTTCTTATCTAGATCAGGGAGTTTATTACATGCATTTTCTAGTTTCCACATAGCTACAAGGAACTCTGTTACTAAGTTTACTGCCACTAAATAACCAGAATACTCCTTTCAATTTTCAATCATATTTTCTTCACTTTGTTGTGTGAGCTTACTCAGTGCCCTCAAAGTTCAAAATGCTACAAACAGCACGTTGAAGATGCTTTCCATCTTTACTAATACTCTTCTCAAGGCCACTCATAAATTCCAAAATCATTCTCAAATTTTAGGTTTTTTTTTTTTTTCCATTAAGACAACACCCTACTTCCATATACCAAAGTCTATTTTAGTTATTAACTTACAAATAACTAAAGTTTCCTTTGTTGAAAAAAAACTAGGAGCAGCCTAGCTGGTTGGTCTTGGCTCAGGCTCTCTCAGTGACTGCCAGGGTGTGGCCATCTAAAGTGACTGGGCGGATCTGTTTCTGAGTTTACTCGCATGGCTTTTGGAAAGCCTCAGATGGACACCCTCCAAGCTCATTTGCATGGGCCTCTCCATAGGATTGCTCATATTGTGGTAGCTGGCTTCCTCCAGGGTAAGCAATCCAATAGAGATGACCCAGCATGTAAGAAGCCACAATCTTTTTATAACTTAATTCAGGGAGAACACCCCATCACTTCTGCTGTATTCATTAGAAGCTGGGCGGGGGTGAGGGGAAAGTCCATCCCACACTGAGAAAGAGGAATTATACAGGGCCAGATATCAAGTCTTACGGCCCAATTTAGAGGCTGCCTACTGGAGTAATAAAATGTTGAATTGCACGCTTTTTTTTTGTTTTGGTTTTTTGAGGTGGAGTCTCGCTCTGTTGCCCAGGCTGGAGGGCAGTGTCACAATCTCAGCTCACTGCAAGCTCCGCCTCCCGGGTTCCCACCATTCTCCTGCCTCAGCCTCCTGAGTAGCTGGGACTACAGGCGCCCGCCAACAAGCCCGGCTAATTTTTTGTATTTTTAGTAGAGACTGAGTTTCACCATGGTCTCGATCTCCTGACCTTGTGATCTGCCTGCCTCGGCCTCTCAAAGTGCTGGGATTACAGGCGTGAGCCACCGCGCCTGGCCGCCTTTTTTTTTTGTAAGACAAAAATAGGTACCCATATATGTCTTTCCTTATATTTAAAAAAAAATAAAAATAAATAAAAGGGCAAACCAAAATCCAATGAAAATTGTTTCTTACAAAGAGAGGAAGGGAAAGAAATGAGAGCTATCTCTCTCAATGTGCCTTATTTGATATATCTGACTTTGGAAACTTGTAAATATTTCACACTATATAGTGAGTATCTCAAAGGAAAATAATCCTAAAATATGGAATATGTCAACATTAATTTGAATTGAAAATATACTTTGAAAGTGAGTTTTTTTCTTTTTATATATATTTCTGAAATTAAAGTTTCCTTGCTTTATAACTGAAAAGCATAAAACTAGTAGCAAAAAACACCACTAGCAACCAAATTATGGGAAATGAATTTCACTGAAAACAAATTAAGGTTCCAAAAGAAATAATGAATTCCAGGTCTGCAGTTGGAAATGTATTAGATAAGCATGGGATACCCTGCTATTGATCACAGCCAGGCCAGTAAAGGTCATGGCTACCTGTTCAAAATGCAAAAATGTCTATGGAAGCAGCTCCTTCTCATCTAAGATGGGATAGTTCAAACACCAAAAAGAATAATGACTGTGATGCACTGAAATACATCAAATATACAAAACTACAGTTTTGGAAATGATATTCCAAAGGTGGCAGGGATTCATTTCGAGTTTGCTAGAACCCATTCAGGATTTCTAAAACATGGATGATAATGGTTAAGAATCAAGCCTGCCTTTCTTATAGAGTGTCTGTTTCAGGGGAATTCTCTAATTTGTGAGGGAAAGTATTTTTGTTTATTTGTTTCTTTTTTAGAAGAGGGTATATACTCATAAACTCAAGAATAAAGTTAAATTAGAAAATCACAACTTTGCAATCCCTAATGAAGTAATGTATGTAAGCAATGATCATCAGTGACACAAAAACCACTAGTTGGAAGGTTGGTGGAGAATTTGATAATTCTACAATTTCATAGAATTTATATTTTATGATTTTATAATGTACAGATGAGTGTTGACAACACTTTAACCTTCCAATCAATGGAACAGCTAGATGTTTTGTTCCTTTGGTACAATTCAGTAGAATATACACAGCATCTTTTATTATTTTGTTAAAAAAGGAGAATGCAAGTAAGTTTCTAAGTCACATTAGTAGGAAATGTGGGACTTGGGTGAACATATTTAATTGAGGCTATGCAACCAGATCCCGAATTGGGAAAATTTACATGACAGATAATCTAGGGCTTTCAAGAGGCAAATAAAGATCATAAAGAGAGGGACACGCATACATAAAAATTGCTGTAACACCCATTTAAAAATAAAAGATAAATGAGAACACTGAAATCATGCTAGGGTGTTACAAAGACGTTGATAAACATGAGTGTCGGCACAGTAATCACATACATAATCATTAAAAGCCATGATCAGTGATCACACCTGACTGTTATTTATGTCAGCACTAAGATTGTTGCTGAGACAAAACTAATCCCTGACTTCAAAGAACTGATAACTGACAACTGACTTGTGAAAACAGATGATTATATAAATAGGAGAAGGAGTCTGTGGTCATAGAAATCATTGTAGACCTCAAACCAATCTTGAAACCTGTGGCTCTGCAACTGAATGTCTCTGAGCGTCGATTTCATCTAGTAACTGCCAAGTATTCTTCATTTAACATATGTGGTTGCAAAGAGGGCTGAAGAAAATAACTTATTTAAAGCATTTACAAACCTAAAGCAGTCTTTATATTTTTAAAAAAATGGCCATGCAGTGTATGAAATAGTAAAAAGTGGGTGGAATAGACAAGCTGTGCCAGGTATTCAGAGGAAAGAATTACAAGGAGTTATCAGAGAGTTTATGCACATTTTCTGAGAAGGTCAGAGCTTGAGCCCATTCCAGGGAGTTTATGCAAATTATCTGAGAAGGTAAGAGTTTGGGCCCATTCCAGAGTGACAGCAGAAAGGATTTTACCGTGTTATTCTTAGTATCTGATCTGTCCCAGCATCTGGTACTTTGCACGGTGGGAAGATTTTTATTTAAAAAAACAAAAAAAACAAAAACAAAAAATGAATAGGAATAGCGTGCTGTTAAAGCAAGTAAGAATTTCCATTGGTTTACATGGGCTCTAGATGGAGACTTCTGCTAAGTATGAGCCAAAAATCTCCCATGGCTGCTGTCTGGTTGGAGTGAGGGACATGCTACCTTGTTCTTCAAGTTTTTACATTCCCCCTCAACCCCATTCAAGCTCAGTTTCCTTTCTTTCTTAGTATTAGTGTGTTTCAAATAGGGGTGGGAAATTTTAAATGAGAATCTGGAAAAATACTGCTCACTGTAATAAACACCATCTATTGATTAAATATAACTCTTGCAGGAGTCACCTTAAAAATTGTCAACCTTTATACATTTTACTAATTAGAAACATCCTTAGCAAGTAAGTACTAAATGTTCTAGCCTATAGTAAAAATCCATTTATTGCCTCCAGTCAAAATTCATTATCCCTCTTTTTCCTCGAATCTTTCACAAAAATATAATCTTAAAAATTAAAATGTCTTTACAATAATGGAAAACCTACTTTTAAAATACCATGTGTTTCTACATTAAGGGGAGAAAGTTCTTCATTTTTTGTTTGTACAAGTTGAGCATTTCAAGAAGTCATTGGCATCCATTGATAACAACCACATTCTCCATTTTCCCAGAAGAGCCAGGAGCCACTTTTAGTCCTAGTTAACGAAAACGCATGCATAAATCAACCATTCGGGTCGGTCTTCTCCACTCCTTCAGCAGAGGACGTCGGCGCCCGGCTGCCTCGCCCGCTTGCCTGTTTCTAGGCTGCGGGAGGATTAGACACATGCGCACGATTGGTCTCTTTGTGTGCACCAGGAAGGGTTTGGCGTCGATTGATTTACACTTCCTAACGGGGCAAAGACCTGGAACGACCGCGTGTGCTTGGGAATAAAAATGTACTGTAAACAAGGCCGATGAAATAAACAAGTGTCTCGCTCCCGCTGGCCTTCCACGTTGGAAGTGTCCCCACCGCCCTTTCCCCGGTGCCCAGCTTGCGAGTGGAGATTTAGAGCCCGGGAATGAGGCGCCGTGTCCTTAGGAATCTCGAGCCGGGGAGCGCTGAGGGACCGGGGAGCGCTGAGGGACCGGGAAGCCGGGTGGGGAGCCGGGTGGGGAGCGGGCCCGGGGCGCGCGGCGGCGAAGGCGCTCCCGCCCGCGCGGAGAGGGATGGAGCGCTTCTTGCGAGCGTCTCCGAGCCCAGCCATCCCGCGGACCAGGGGGAGGGAGCGGGGCCGGCGCATCAGCCCGCCCCCCCGGCCCGCCCCCTCCCCCCGCGCCGGGGAGCCGCGGTGGTGCGCTCCGGCCAGCTGTGCGCCGCCGAGCGAGGCGCCAGCCCGTGGGTGCTGCCGGGGGCGGCGGCGCGGTGGGGGCGCCCGCAGCTGGCGGCTGCGCGGGCCGCGGCGCGGGGCTCGCGGCGGGGGGCGAAGGTGAGCGCCGGAACGCGGAGGGCTGGTGTGGCTCACGGCGCCGGGCCCCGTTCCCCGTCCGCGGCGGCCCTGCAGGCGACCCCGCGTCCCCACCGGCGGGAGCTCGGGGAGGAGCGGGCGGCGGCGCTGCTGCTGGCGGCGGCCGGCTGGATGCGAGACCTGCGCAGACCCGGCGGCGGACGGCGGCTCTCGACTCTGGAGAGAGGATCGCGGAGCGCAGGAGCCCGATAGCGCTGGCCATGGCCTCCAACTTTAACGACATAGTCAAGCAGGGCTACGTGAAAATCCGCAGCAGGAAGCTAGGGGTGAGTGGTTCGCTCGGCTTGCTCCTTCCCCTGCGCTCGTTCGGCCCGGCTGGCTGCCTGGGGGGGCAGGGAGAGGTGACCCGTGCGGGTACAGGGCAGAGAGGGACCCGGCCCTGTTGCTTGGCCAGGTGGGGGCCCGCACCTGCCGGGGGGTTCTGCAGACGGACCTGCGGGCTCCGGGAGCGCCTGAGTCCCCATCCTCGAGTGCACCGGGCTGTCTTCGACCGTGCGGGGAAGTCAGTAGACGAAAGGGGTTGTCAGTTCCAACGAGGAACGTGCCTTGGAGGAGGTTTCTGTGCGGTGCTATCCACGATGGTCTGTTCTCAAAAGTGTGCGCCTTTCGGGTGGAACTGCTGTGTGGCGAAGCTCGCGTGTGTTTAGAATCACCATTTTCTGGTCCCCGCTTCCCAAGCTCAATTCGAAATTCCCGTTTTATGCCCTCCCAGCGCCGCGCGTCCCTGCCGGCTGTAGCGAGCGAGTTTAGGGCGCCTTCGCCGTGGCGGAGGGCGGCTCCTGCGCCCCTCGAGTGCTTCCCGACCCGGGGACCCGCGCCCGCGTGCAGGCAGGTGTGTGCCCCGCGCCCGCCGGCGGACACTGCTCCGTAACGGCAAAGTTGATGGAGACCTTTCCCTACTTCTTGAGAGATACGCTGCCTGGCTTGGGAGGGAAACGGTGTGGAACCCAAGGGTTCAAAACTATTCTAGTGACCAGACGAGGCGGTAGGAGGGACTCAACGGGAGGCAGCGGGACAGGAGGGGCGGGCACCTGGACGGGAGCGGCCTAGACTTGGGACGCGAGGGGGAGGATGGAGGGACGGGCAGGAGGTCCCCAGGGAGCGCGCGAGGTGGGGTGACCTGGGAGGCTGACCCGGGTGGGGTGGTCCGGAAGAGCGAGGGGAAACTCGTCTGGGAAAGAAAGTGCCCGTGCTCCGGACTCTGGTTGTGTCTGCCTCACTGTCCTCCAAGTTCCAGTTCTACCAGGCTCCTGCATCCCGGGGCAAAAGAGAAGAACCTTCTCTTGAGCTAGAACCTTCCCTGTATTCCCTGATGGCTGGAAGAATCCTCCAACTTGGAGAAGGGGAAAAAGAGGGGAGAACTTTGCTAATTTCTGTGTAAAAAAGAAAGCAAAAGAAGAGTAGTGTTAGAGAGTAGAAGAAAGGTACAGTAGAATCCCTGAAAGAGGGCAGAGCACCAAGCACCAGGAGTCGCTTTGTCGGGAGTTGGCGGCGCCAGGTGTTGGGGACAGGAGGACGGACGGCGAAGGCCGACTTGACTCTTGGTGCTGCCTCTGCTGGGTTTCGCATTAAAGGTGCAGACTGTACCCCAAGGACAACAGGGGCCCATTCTGGAACTTCAGCAGTTCTGTAGTAGACTGGGAGGCTGCAAGAGCGAGTGCGACAGCAACGCCCCCCTTCCTCCAGCCTGGAGCCAACGTGCGCTGCCATGAGCCCCACCAAGGCGAAAGAGAGCAGGCGCCAGAGTCAGATCCTCGGCCAGGTTTCAAGGGCTTTTCTTGGGTAGGAGAAAGCGCCTCATTCTTTTCCAGGGATATAAGGACGAACCCACAGAAAAAGCTGCGGTTCTCCAGGAGTCTGGTTGTTTCTCGCAGCCGGGACGTAATGCTCAAGTCTGTCACCACACAGCTGTCAGCCAAGGGAGGTGCAGAGCTGGAGGTGGAAGGGAGTCATCTTCCTAGCTTGACCTTTGAAGCCCTTTGCTTTACGACACGATGCTTGTTTATTTTTCTCGGCCTTTGTTCTTGAAATCGAGATTGTGTGTGATGCTTCACACTATATATAACTAATGAATGAGTTAAGTCCCACACAAGATGTGTGTCTGCGTTCACAGAGTCACCTGCATGTGAAAATGAGACTGAAGAATGTAGCCTGAGTATCCCCTTCCTGCGCACTTGGCCCTGGAGTCGATAGGATTCCCCCCCACCCCATCCAAGTTTGCCAGGATTTCACACAATAAAAACTGAATATGTAACCCAATTATAACACAGGGCCCAAGGAAAGTGCATTGAATGCTTTTTGGGTAACTGGCATTCACGGCGTTTGAAATGTCATCTTGAACACCATTTCTGCCTACCGATGTGTGCAAACGTATATTTACACTTACAAAGCCTCTTTTGCTGTGTTCACTGTTTAGAGCTTTGCCTTTGTAAAGTGCAACCTTCATAGAAAACAATGAAAGTGTGTTTATATAAAAATTAATTGCTTTTGTCCTCCATTTCTACCTGAGAAACGTAAACTTCAAAGTTAGATATTGAAACAGTTTTAAATTAAATCAAAATACTAAATTCACCTTGACTATTTTGGGAACTTTTTTTTAAGTCAGATGCTTTTCTATTCAGCATATTCTAATATGCAGAAGAGTGAATTTAAATGGCAGAACTTCACATGGCTGGTTCTGTGACCTTACTAAGTTAAGTGAGTCCCATAAGACAGTAAAACTCTAAGCAAATACTGTGTGCCTTAAAGAGTCATACCCCAAATCATAAAAATTGAAATTATCCAAACATTAATATTTCCTTTGCATAGTTAATAATACTTATTCCTAATTTTATGGACTCGAAAGTATGAACTTTTCCAAGTAACATATTTTTTAACTCTAAGGATAAAATGAGTTCGTATGATTTATGTCCAAAACTAAATTTCAAAATATAAATAATTGTAATTAAACATGCATAGATATTTGATTTATTATGGACAGGACTCATTCTTTCAAAAATCGAAGTCTGTGATATTCTAATGGAGAAAAAAAAGGCCTGGATATGAGGCCAATTGCATCAGAGATAATTACTGACATGAAACATAAGTTATGATGAAATGTTCTAATGTGCACTTTGCTCCTCACAGATTAGTGCAATTTTGAATGAGGGCTGTAAGGCATTTCTTGTCCTCTAGGTAGCAAGTCAGCCCTTTCAGAGGGGCTTCCAGTTTTACGAGGTCAAAAGGGCCCTTGCCCTGTGTCTCACTGGGGAAGCTAGCAACCTTTTGAGTCCAGTCCCTTACCCACTGTTTGGGCAAAGAAGTAAAGTTTAGTAAGCAAGGCATATATAGCAAAATATCCAGTCGGTTTTTGGTTTGCAGCCAAACTAAGAACTCAATCACCGAAAGCATTAATAATCCAACAGTTTATGTATTGACCCTAAAGTTATCAAAAATGGATGCAGCATTGTGGAGTGATACCATTATCATCATCATCACCACCATCATCACCATCATCACAGTCACTGTACAAATTTTAGACTGCTATACCTTGACTTATTTTAGACACAGACCTCACATCATTTTTTTTCAAGGAATTCATTCAAATACATCAACGTGACTATTCACAGACACATTATATGCAGGCAAAATAGTGTCTTCTACAGACATTTTATATTTCTTACTCAAACTCAGGTGAGAGGTTGGTACTGATATGTGTGGGTTCTGGAGGAGTCTCAGGATAGGGTGGTGTGTGTGTGTGTGTATGTGTATTCAGGTACACACTCAACACGCGATCAAATTATCCTGGAGTGTCCACAGTTTGAGAGGCAGTGTACACTGGTGTTTGTGTATGTATTACAGAGTCATACTGTGTTAAGCCTGAATTACTTATCATAAATAACCCCTGCATCATTGCTACTCAGAGTACATCTCTGGGCCAGTCATTGTCACTTTGCACCAACTTCGCTGCAGGAGAAGCAGGGAAACGTGGAGGAACAGATTTGGGGTTTTGAAGAGCACTAACTTTATGAGCTGAGCACCTATTGAGAATTTCACTTTTTGCGTATTTTTCTTTTGTTTTAACAACTTATTGTGGATTCGCCTACCTCTTGCCCTTTCTCCCTTCTTGATTAAAACCTCAGGACAACTCCATTCCTGGCTTAAGGATAATTGATCTCCTTTCTGTAAACACTGTGAGTTTTCCTTTCCTCTCACAACAGCTTTCCTCAGAATATTTGTTCATGAGAGAGATTGATGAAAATTTACCCTTTTATAGAAGCTCACTCATTAAAATAAATACAAATGGCTGGACACGGTGGCTCAAGCCTGTAATCCTAGCATTTTGGGAGGCTGAGGCAACATGGTGAAACCCTGTCTCTACTAAAAATTACAAAAAGTCAGCGGGGTCTGGTGATGTGTACCTGTAGTCCCAGCTACTCAGGAGGCTGAGGCACGAGAATTGCTTGAACCCGGGAGGTGGAAGTTGCTGTGAGCCGAGATTGTGTCTCTGCGCTCCAGCCTGGGTGGCAAAGCAAAACTCTGTCTCAAAATAACTAATAAAATAAAATAAATAGAAATGTGCATATATACATTTGTATATTTTGTCCTTTAGACCATTTTACAATTTCTTTGGTCTCCAAGTCTGTAAAAACTAGTTTGTAAAGAGAGATTGTATCTTGTATGGCATGCATTACCAATTTGCCAAGAATTAGATGCATAAATATATTTAAGATAAAACATATAAATAACTTAGTCATTCTGACCATTTCAAAGTTCTGAAGAACTTTCAGAATCATTACTTCATATATGAATTCGCAATCTATGGATTTCTGGTGCAGAAATTATAATGAATATGTTTCCATCTTTACTTGTCTAGAATATTGTGAATCCTGGACATGGTTTTCTGAAATGGATCTGTGATATCTATGTTTATTTATCATTTGTATAGTTATCATTTCTCATTAAATACGAATTTAGCATGTGACAATATCCATTATTTGAACTCTCTATTTGATTCTAGATTTTTATTCATGTGACAATTATGCATATTCTTTACACTGTGTGTACATTTGCCACTTATTTCTGTATCTATATATATAGTCCTGCAAATAATGCTAGTTCTTAGAATTTTCCAGTAAGAAAAGATCTTAAGTATCTTCTACCCAATTCCTATATTTTACGTTATCTTCAGCTGCCTGTTTGTGTGTATGACATCTGATGTATGCTTAGAAACTACTATCTCTATTGGCAATTTTTTTTCCTTTTAAAAACATGCCTCTATCTGCATATGAACATGTCTGATGTTCTTTGAATTTTTAAAATTAAGCCAAAGACAGTGAAAATTAAGGTAATTTTTACAGTAAAAACCAAATACGGACATTATGGCTGGATTTTGCTATTAAATTATTATGACCATATAAGGCCTTGGGAGAGGCTGGTAATAAGAGAGAGTTATCAAGATTCACGTCTCAGTTTTTATCTTGATAGATTTACAGATGACTGCTGGCAAGGTGAACTTTAAAAGTGACATTCCTTTTCTTAGAAAACAAAGATAATACTCAAAACTTAAAGAGATCTTTCAAATGACTGAAATTAACAGTGAGCAGGGAAGTGCTACAGTGGTCAAGTATCTTTGTACGATCTACATTCCCAGTTTCCTTAAATGTCTTTCAAACATGCATAATAATGGTGAATATTTTGGATCACTATACAATAGAATACGGAATAAAAAATTAGTTTAGGCCAGGTGCAGTGGCTCATGCCTGTAATCCCAACACTTTGGGAGGCCGAGGCTGGCAGATCACCTGAGGTCAGGAGTTCGAGAGCAGCCTGGCCAACATTGTGAAACCTCGTCTCTACTAAAAATACAAAAATTAGCGGGGCATGGAGGCCGGCGCCTGTAATTCCAGCTACTCAGGAGGCTGAGGCAGGAGAATTGCTTGAACCCAAGAGGTGGAGGTTGCAGTGACCTGAGATTACGCCACTGCACTCCAGTCTGGGCAACAAGAACGAAACTCCATCTAGAAAAAAAAATAGTTTACTATGAAGCATATATATTTGACATAAATGTCATCTTTTTGAAGTATTTTTATTAGTTAGCATTGCCCTGTTTGGATCATAAACCATGTAGATACTGTTGAGTAGGACAATTCAGTATTTGTATCTTTGGACTGTTTCTATTTATATCAATTTTAGAAACTGTAGAAGATAAAAGACATGCAATACAAACAAAATTACAGTTATCTGTAGTCCCACCATTTACAGATAATCTCTAGATTTCACACATTTTTAAGTGCAGTGCTGGTTTTGAGGAAGACATAATTTCTATCAAATAAGATCAAATAATTAAAAGGAACCATACTATAATTTCTTTAGCCTCAGTTTTATTACTTGTGCCTCACTTTAGTCACAGTATTTTCTGTTTTTCTTCAAGGTCTTGTAACTTTGTCCACAGAGCCCACAAATTCTAGATAGGGAACATTTTCATTGACTTTCTACATAAATCCTCATTAGATTTATTTTAAGATACAGAGCAGTATTATCCTCTAAGTAATTCATTTTTATATTGTTACACTATTACTCAATGAGAATATTGCACCTGTCAGTCAAACTGGATAGAATAAGAAATGATATTTTGCCATAAGCAAGAGCAGAAATTAATAAAACTACTGTTTGCATGGTATTTGCAATGATTAGTGATGGTTGTAACCTTTCAACATGGGCAAAATATTTTGTCTGCCATTTTCCTGAATTATTTGCAACAATTCTTGTTTAATTTTTATTTTTGGCTTAACAGTAAAATTACTGGGAGCAAAGACATATTAATGCTTAGTTTGAGACTTCATAATGGTAACATAATCTCACTACATTTTGTATGTATTGTGCATTTTACAGCTTGTAAAGACTTATCATACATATTATATAATTCTTATGGTAGGATTTTAAATGTATATTCTATTTTTAACCCCCATTCTGTACATAAACTAGAATGCAAAAGGAAAATCAGCTGGAGTTACTGAGATACAGCTTGGGTTTGTGTGTTTGTGTATACAAACCTAGGTTTATAACTTCAAGTTTAGTATAATAGCTACTATACAACAGCTACCACTTTGGAGTATATATAGACAAGTTCAACACAGTCATGTGTACCCTTCAAAGTCAACGTGCTTTCTTTGGTATCTTGGTATAAAGCTGATATGATCATTCACTTTACTCAATGCTAAGTTATTAAGATTGCAGATAAAAATGCTATTTAGTGAAATAATTTATGTCACGGTAAGGAAGTACTATGTAGATACTTGTCCAGGCCACACTGAATTGATACAATTTCATTTTCATTGATACCAAACACAAATTCACTAACCTCTCCTTTTAGGAAAAAAAAATAGAGCTCCTTTCAAAATTTAGCTGACAGTGTCTGGGTAGAACTTTAAAAGTTATTTAAATAGTTAAATATATTTATTTTAGCATTACCTTTATGGAAGATTATATTTTATTTAACATAGCTTTATAAAAGATTATGTTTAAATCAGCTTACTGAAAGGTGAGTTCATTTAAAGAAAACCTAAATATAAAAACTATGCAGATTAATGGGGATCCGACAAATCAAAAGGCAGTATATGTTGACATAGTCATGCACCATATAGTATGACAGCGTTAGCTAAATGCCCAAGCATTGACAGTGCTCCACCACAGCATGATCTCAACTCAAGAGGCTGGATTATTTTGTTTGTTTCTTATTTTTGTTGCTTGTTGCTTTAAAGGGGCTTAAATCAAAATAGATGTATTTAAATTATGTTCCTTTATTTAACAACTATTAATTTTTTAAGCTGCCTGTATGCCAATCTCTTATTCAAATGTGTACATTTATATATAAAATGTATTACATGTTGATATGCTTTGGCTGTGTCCCCGCCAAAATCTCGTCTTGAATTGTAGCTCCCATAATCCCCAGGTGCCATGGGAGGGACCTGGTGGGAGGTCATTGAATCATAGGAGTGGTTTCTCCCATGCTGTTCTTGAGCTAGTGAGTCCTCACAAGATCTGATGGTTTTATAAGGGGCTTCCCCCTTCACTGGGTACTCATTCTCTCTCCTGCCGCCCTGTGAAGAGGTGTCTTCCACCATGATTGTAGGTTCCCTGAGGCCTCCCCAGCCATGCAGAACTGTGAGTCAATTAAACTTATGTCCTTTATAAATAACCCAGTCTCTGGTATGTTCTTACAGTAGCATGAGAATAGACTAATACACATGTAGAAACGTGTGTAGTACTTTTTTCCTAATGATTTTTCCATTGTAAATATGGAATTGCTTTTTTCTGATTACTCACTACCCTTTAGCATGTTTATGTCTGTATGTATATATGTACACACATATATACATATATAATGTGTTATATATTGAATATGTATATATTCAGTAGAATATGTATGTATTTCCAAATGGCATGTTACTACCCATACATATGGAATTGCTATCTTTCCTGAGCGGATAATTATCTATATTACCTATCCCTTTATCTATATCTATATTATCTATATTACCTATCCCTTTATTAAAAAAAAAATCACTCTCAATGACAACTGCATATAGGAGTGACCTGCAGAGCTTGATCCTTCGGCCTGGGCTCTCACTGAATTGGCCGGCCTGGAGTTGAGTGTGGGTTTGCCTTAAAGTTCTCTCAAGTGTTTTTAATGTGATGCCAGAGTTGATAATTGTTGCCATAAAATGATAATTTTTTTAGGAAATAGAGAAAATATGTAACGCATTAGACTCCTCTAAACTGCTAACTACACTGTTGTTCATGCGAAGACCTCTGAAATACAAAGTTAATTATCTATTAAATCTTTTATGTAACCCTCATTTCCTGACAGTCTATAATGCTTTATAATGTGAACACAGAAGGAATACAACAAAAAATTTCTTTGACATACAGAAATTCACTTCATAAACAATGCAATGAATTTGAGTCAATCCTTTCTGAGGACTTCTGGATCATGCTTTCCAGGCTCTCTTGATACATGACTGATGCTTCTACCAGCAATGTGGATGCTCTTAAAAGATTTCAATTGTCTAATTTGTGTATTCTCATCTAAGTAATTAAGATACCACAGCTATTTAAATTGTACTTAATTTAAGACTCACTGAGTTCTGAACAATGCAATCATGATTTTCCCAATGGGAGATTCGCTGAATGAGACTATATTTTAAAAAACCAGTAGCTCAGAGTCAGTTTTGTATTCTTCATAAACGTGGGCTCATGGCTGTGAAAGACAGCTGCTACCTTGCAACACCTTGCTCCTGGTATCTATGAGGTTTATGTTTTATGTTCTTTTCTTTCGTCCTTGTTTCCTACTTGAAGAGATAGGGCATAGCTGAATGGATGGGGAGAGAGAAAATTGAAGCAGTATATAGCCCATACCTCTCGAGTCCAAGCAGATAGTAGGTACCCTTGTGGTTTTTAGAGAAGGTGACCATAAAGCTGACAAGTCGTGAATTAAGAAGGGTTTGTTAAAAGTTCTATGCATAAGACACAACATATCCAGGTAACAATATGTGTCTAGATGAGATGAGTGTGGAGTAATGAGAAAAGATCCAGAATAAGAGTGCTTGTAGAGTTCTAAGAAGCTGGGAAATTGCTGATGGGTTTTACAAGAGGGGTTAAATGTTCATTGTCAAATTAACAAAACCCCTGAGGCTGGGGCGTAGAATAGATTGTAGTGAAATAGGACTGTTGGCAAGGAGCCAACCAGAAGTGAGTTTCAGTATCTAGGAAAGGTACTGGGTGATTCTACAGGCTAGCCAGGTTGGAGAACCATTGCCACAGAAGTATTTTGTTTTTCTAGCTCTTGGGAAAAAGGAATCTTTCACCTACCATTGTTTGCATTGAGAATGCATCTGGCAGTCTTATTTTTGCCTTTTGAAAATGATTAGTTTCTTTTCTTCTGTCTGCTTTTAATATGTTCTTTATCTTTGGTTTTCAGGAGTTTTGTTATGACATGTAGAAATATAGTTTTCATTCCGTTCATCTTTCTTGAGGTTTATAGGGCTTCTTGATTCTATGGCTTGATATCATTCATCAGTTTTGAAACATTCTCCACCATTACCTCCTCAAGTATCAATTCTGTCCATTCTTTCTCTTTGTCCTTACTCATATGTAAGAAAGCAGAGATATGGCAAGTAATTACTACCATATCTCAAAGTGTCTCTATGCTTTTACTCTTTCATCTGTTTCCCTCTCAAATCTTCAAGATAAATAATTGTTCTTGCATTTCTTTCAGTTTGCTAATTTTCTATTCAGCTGCAAATAATCTACTGTTAAAACTATTCATTGCTATCAATTTTGATGTTTTTATTTTCATGTCTGGAATTCTCATTTGGTTCATTTAAAAATTATTATAAGAATAAATTATCAATTTTATCTTTGGTAGTTTTTGATGCCTTCAAATATCTATACTTTTTGTGTATGTGCAGCATTTGTGATCATGAGCATGCGGGCTTTCTTGAATTACAGAAATGGAACTTTCTCACTGGTTAATTGTTTTTTGTGGAGGTAGAGGTCATGTGAGCCTCCAGAACTCCGCTGAGAGACAGGAGAGTTGGCTATGGCTTTTCCATCATTGTGAGACCCTCTACCTGTGATGATTTTGACTTGGAATATTCTCAAAACAAGTTGTCTACCTCCATTGTAGCACTATGGCTTGTCATAACGATGCTGAAGAAAAATAATTATTTTACTTTTGAGGGTTATTTTTTTCTCTTTTATTTGTTTTGGTAACAGCAATGGCAAGATCCACTCCCAGAGATTCTACGTGAATTGATTTCTGGGCAAGAGAATTATTTGTTTCAGGCTTGGTTTTTATCTCAAGTGATTCTAGAATAAATGAAGTACATTTTACCAGAATAATTTTTAATGCAAGTTGTTTATCACCATATATTTCCCTTGAACCCTAGAGAGCTACGATAAATAAGTTAAAGTATGCCTCCACAAGTAAAAATAAATAAATAAAAATAAACACTATGAATGTCTATATCAGCCATTTATCATTTCTTTATTTCAGCCAGAATTTGAGTCTCTTTCCCATATTTGGAGAGTACTCCCACATTACGAATGGTGAAGGTAGTAAATAAGGTCTTGAATCATAAAAGATGAAATGCCCAAAATGCTTATCTCCCTTGCAGCTAGAGCACAAGATCATGAGCTGGTTTTTAGAAATTACGGGAACCTAGGACCGACTTTGAGTGAGTGACAAAAGAGGCAATTCAGTAGAGGAATCTTCACAGGGGACGACAGAGTAGTCATTTCTACTGGGTCAATGTAATGACACAAGAGCAGAAACAATGCAAATTACTGCATCTATTGTCTCAAGTGAATATACTCATTAAGCCACTTTACTAACTTTAGAGAATATTTATGGTTGCTTAGTCTTGAACCTGGTTCTCCAGTCCTCTATTCCTATTTTGAAATAATAAAAACTTTAATAAATTCCTTTCTGTCTAAATCAGCAAGTGTCAGCTTCTGTTGCTTGCAACTAATACATATAACTGATAAAACAGCATTATTGGAAGTGATTCAGTTCAGTTTTAAAATATTTTAAAATTATCCGTGTTTTAGATTAGTGAATATTAAATAGTTGTCTTTAGCAATAAGTAGATAGAATTAATTTCTCTTTTGTTTACTCCTAGCTTAGACATTAGAGCATCATTAGTGAATTATCCTGTTCACACATGGGGATTTGTAGAAGCTTTGATATAAGGATACATCCAGATCATATAATTAAGAAAAAAGTTTGTTTTAAATAGGGACCCACACAAATACACATAACATATTTTAGGCAAAGGTGGAAAACTAATTTGATAAAGAGGAACGCCTTTTCAGCAAATGTTACTGGAGTAATTGAACATCCATGAGCAAACTAAGTGAAGCTTCACATCAACTTCACACCTTGTAACTCAAAACAGATCACAGATGTAAAGCTATAAAAATTTTGGAAAACCATTAGAAGAAAATCTAGGACTAGGCAGAGTTCTTAGACTTGACAACAAAATCATGTTCCATAAAAGGAAAGATTGAAAAATTCATCCTATTGAAATTAAAAGCTTTTGCTCTATGAAAGACCCTATTAAGAGGATGAAAAGACAAGCTATTTACTGGCAGAAAATACTTAAGGACTATACATCTGTGATTTAAAAAAAAAAAAAAACTAGTATAAAACACTCTAAAAACTGTACAGTAAAATTTTTTAAAAACATAATCCAACCAGAAGACGGACAAAGGACATGAACATACATTTCACCAAAGTTGACATAGATACAAATAAGCACATAAACAGGTGTCTGACATCATTAATCATTAGGAAGATGCAAATTAAAACTACCAAGAGATATCATTACACACCTGTTGGAAAGGCTAAGAAAAAGTGACAACCCTAAATGCTGACAAGAATCCAGAGAAGATGGATAGCTGGATCACTCGTACATTACTGGTGGGAATATAAAATGGTTCAGACACTCTGGAAAACAATTTGGCAATTTCTTAGCAACCTACATATGCAAAAATGAGACCTCGCAATTGCACTCCTGGACGTTCATGTCAGAGGAATGAAAACTTCTCACATACAAACCTGATCATGAATGTTTGTGGCTGCTTCATTTGAAATAGTAATAAACTGAAAATAAACCAGATGTCCATTGTTAGGTGAATGATTAAACAAGCTGTAGTTCACCAAATTATGCAGTACTACACAGTAGTAACAAAGGACCAAACTAATAATAAATCTCAGAAAATTATGGTGGGTGTCTGTAAAAACACCAATCATCAAATGTTACCTACTGTGCAATGTCATTCCATTAACATTCTTATAATAATAAATCGTAGAAATTAAGAACAGGTTGGTGGTATCCAGAGGTTGTAAACAGGGGAGAGGGAATGGGGTTTGTGTGTGAGGTGGAAGTGGTTATAAAAGCACAGTATGGGGAATCCTTTTGATGGCTGAAATGTTCTGTATCTTGACTGTAGTAATGTCAGTATTTTGGTTATGAAATGAGACGGTAATTTTACAAGAAGTTACTATGGGGAAAATTGGATAAAGAGCATGCAGGGTTGTTCTGTGCTGTTTTTCACAACTGCATGTGTAACAACAGTTATCTTAAAATTAAAAGTCTAATTAGAAAATGTAAGAGGGAGTATCAAAACCTAGCCTCATTTTACAAACATGATAAGCCATTCATTGGGGCACAATTATAGTGGAAGTAGTGCAGAAAAATGGAAAGAGTTTACTCTTTTAGAATCAATTGAGGGATTTAATTAATAACTTGTCAATTATGAATTATGTAACCTATAGAAAGTTTCAAATACCTTCAGGTCTCACTTTTCTTAATTATGAATTGGATAGAAGAACACCAACCTCATTGTTGAGTAAAATACTATTTTACAAGATCTAAAACAGTGCTTAGTCTATGATGCTCCAACCATTGAATGGTAGAATTGATTGACAGATACCAAAAGCCTCCTGGGACAGACCTTTGAAAAGCAACCTATTTGTTGGCAGCCCTTCTGAACTGGGGTTCCATCAGGAAGAAACTCTTAATTCCTTGAGTCTTCCAATGTATGTAATGAGTTAACTTCCTTCCTATATGGAAAATGGTAGCAACTGTTCAATGCTTGTGAATTGAGGAAAATAATGACGCAAGTCATTTTTTGTAAGTCTTAATTCTCTTATGTAACTCAGATTGAGAAAGGCCAAATTTTGATAGATGGGCTGTCAATTTCTGCATATCATCAAGAAAACAGATAAAGGGGGGAAAGGTGTCGTTCTGTGATGATTTGAATTATGAGACCCCCTCCCCCACCTTCCAATCTGAATCTTAAATGATTATTACTATCTTAAAGATAGGCACCAGATATTTGTTTTACCACAGTTTTACCTCAGTAGCTAAATTCACAGTCTGATACAGTGAGTTCATGTAGATAGCCATATTGATATATTATGTAACATTTTGGCTTACTCTTTGCAAACATCTGTGCAAGCATGCATTATTTCATTTTCAGCACCTAAAGGTCAATGCATTCATAAGATAAATTCTGATTTTGGAAGAAAAATCTTAAAAAAGAAAGTCATATTTTGAGGGTCACAAAAGAGAGGTCAAAAATATTTACCCCAACCTTACGATTCATATATTAAATTGCAAGATTACTAAACATGTAAAGGATTAATCTATGCCTTACAGAATTTTAAGGGATTTTAGGTTGGCTGTATCTTCATATAAACATTTCCAATGAATATACTCATCGTTTACAAACCCATCATGCAGTTAGCTTATTTATCTCATAATTAAGGGCACATTTAACAATACTGTCTTCTGTAGCTCCTCCATTTTCTTCTGCTTTCCAGATCTCTAGACAATGTTTTCGAAAGGGAGGGAGGGAGCGAAGGAGGGAGGGAGGGAGGGAGGAAGGAAGGAAGGAACGAAGGAAGGAAGGAAGAAAGGAGAGAGCGAGGAACAAACATGTCCTTAAAATGAATGAATATGTTTTTGCTGAACAGTCTTTTTTTTTTTTTTTTCTTTGTTGAGACGGAGTCTCGCTCTGTCCCCCAGGCTGGAGTGCAGTGGCCGGATCTCAGCTCACTGCAAGCTCCGCCTCCCGGGTTCCCGCCATTCTCCCGCCTCAGCCTCCCGAGTAGCTGGGACTACAGGCGCCCGCCACCTCGCCCGGCTAGTTTTTTTGTATTTTTAGTAGAGACGGGGTTTCACCGTGTTAGCCAGGATGGTCTCGATCTCCTGACCTCGTGATCCGCCCGTCTCGGCCTCCCAAAGTGCTGGGATTACAGGTTTGAGCCACCGCGCCTGGCCTGCTGAACAGTCTTAATAGGACAACAGTTGTTCTGAAACTCAAGGCACCACGGCATAGAAAAGCCAATTTGCGTTTTTGCATACAATTTAACTATCTGTATAAATATATGAATACACAAGTATGATTTAATGGAATGACTCTCCACATTGCCACCTGTGAAAACATAAAAATGTCTTTTCTTTTGGAGACAGTGAGAATTGTTCCCTTCAAAGTGAGGTCTTTACATCCTCTCCCACTGTTCTTCCTAGAAATACAGCAGAAAGTGGGAGAAACATGTCTTATGTTCTTAATAATTTATAGACCCCAGTATGCCCCATTTACAAATTTCATCTATTTAAGAACATGTTCAAATCTTACTCCTTCCAGACTGAATCACCTATCATCCTCAACCTAGAAGTTTTCTACTGTGTCTGAGCTCATGGAGAATAATTTGTAACCTAGGCCCACCACATAGGGCCGGGAGGGCTGTGCTCAGCACAAATCCAAGGGACTGCATTTATACAGACTATGATGTGATCACTTTGTAGTTGTATATGTAACCCTGGCACTGTTTGAATGTATTGTTTTCATGCTTGCATGTTTGTCTTTGGTCTCCTAAAAGATTTTAGGTTGTTGGAATGTTATGGCAATTATGCTATTTTTAATTTTTAAATTTTTTATGTTTATGGATACATAATAGTTGTCCATATTTATGGAATACATGTAATATTTTGATACAATAATGCAATGTATAATGATCAAATCTTGGTGATTGGGACATTCATCACCTCAAACAGTTTTCATTTATTTGTGTTGAGAACATTCAACTCTCCTCTTCTAGTTCTTTTGAAATATACAATAAATTATTAACTTTACTATAGTCACCTTATTGCGCTATCAAACACTAGGTCTTACCTTTTATCTAACTGTATTTTTGTGCCCATTAACCAACCTATGACTTTTCCTAGCCTCTGGTTCCCACCATTCTATCCACTGTGTCCATGAGATCAATATTTTTAGCTCCCACATGTTGCAAGACATTTGACGTTTGTCTTCCTGTGCCTGGCTTATTTCATTTAACATAATGACCTCCATTTTCATCCATGTTGCCGCAAATGACAGGATTCCATTTTTTTTTAATGGAGGAAGAACATTGCGTTGTGTATCTATGTACCACATTTTTTTTTCATTCATCTATTGATGAATACTTAGGTTAATATCATATCTTGGTTATTGTGAATACTGCTGCAATAAACATGGCAGTTATGTATCTTTTTGATATACTGATTTCCTTTCTTTTGTATATATACCCAGAGATGGGATTCCTGGATCATGTGGTAGTTCTGTTTTCAAATTTTGAGGAACCTCCATACTGTATTTTAGATGGAAATAATTTTTATTTCTATCAACAGTGTGCAAACATTCTCTTTCCTGTGCATCCTCGCCAGCATTTATTATTTCCTGTCTTCTTAATAGTAGCCATTCTAACTGGGGTGACATAATATCTCATTGTGGTTTCTATTTGCGTTTCCCAAATGATTAGTGATGTTGAACATTTTTTTCATATACCTGTTGACTAATTGGCTTCTTTTGAGAAATGTCTATTTAGAACTTTTGCCCATTTTAAATCAGATTGTTTGTTTATATTGCTATTGAGTTGTTTGGGTTATTTATATATCCCACTTGTTAATCCCTTGTCACTTGAATAGTTTCACATATATTTTTTCCTATTTTGTAGGTTTCTCTTCATTTGGCTGATGTTTCCTTTGCTGTGCAGACGTTTTTAAATTTGATGTGATCCCATTTGCCCATTTTTGCTTTGGTTGTCTGCTTTTGAGTCCTTACTCAAGAAATCTTTGCTCAAACCAGTGTCCCTGGAGCATTTCCCTAATGTTTTCTTCTAGTAGTTTCATAATTTTAGGTCTTATTTAAGTTATTAATCCATTTTGATTTATGTATATACTGAAAGACGGGGTCCAGTTTCATTCTTCTGCATATGGTCTAGATAGTGTTTGGTGTTTGTTTTGGACTTTTGGGATTATTTCACTTCATTTTAAGTCAAATGCAAATGGATGATCTTTTATTATAATATCTGATAAATTTTATATTTTCATCTAAGCCTGATGAATGATAACAGCTTTTCTCAGTAAATTCTGAGAAATATGTAAAGTATAATTTTTATTTAAATATTAAACAGCTTTCCTTTGTAGAGATAGGGCCTTGCTCTGTTATCCAGGCTGAGGTGCAGTAAGTGTGATCATGGTTCACTATAACCTTGAATTCCTGGGCTCAGGTGATCTTCCTGACTCAGTCTCCCCAGTAGCTGGGACTACAGGCATGTGCCACTTTGCCCAGCTAATTTCTTTTTTTGTGCGTGTGGAGATAGGGTCTTGCTATGTTGCCCATGTTGGTCTTGAACTCCCAGCCTTAAGCAATCCTCCTGCCTCAGCCTCCCAAAGTTCTGGGATTACAAGTATAAGCCATTATGCCTAGCCCGAGAGCTTTAAAATAAACATAAAGGGAATATTTATTTAATGCCAGTCAAGAAATGGCTGCTTCTTAAATTTCATATGAGAGTAATAGTAAACTAAGAAATAATAGTGAGGAAAAAACTTTTTTTGCCTAAGTACGTATATTTCAATTATTAGCTAGGACTTTTTCATTTTATGGTCCTCTCTTTTGAATTGGGGAAAATATAAATGTTAATCATTTGGCAGTTGCAGTTTAGTGTTCTCTGTAAAATGAGGTTTATATAAGCTACATTTGCTCATAGAATACCTTAATTACTAGGACCCAAGTGGTTTTGAACACTCCATTGACTTTAAAAACAAACAGCAGTGCAAAACTTCTGTGTCTTTGATGTTGAGCTCTAGAGCCATCTTGACTAAATTTTAGAAGGCTTCATTACTTAGAAGATAAAGTTCAATGCCTTTTCAATGAAATTCTATTTAGTAACTGCAGTAAAAGAGAGATCACTGAACCGCATACCCATCCGAAGTGTGCACATAGCTATCTTGATACTCATGGTTTCAACTAGTCACAACTCCCTTTTAAATGACAATAAAAGTGTGCAGAATACAAAATAAATAAAGTCCCAAGGAAAGCATCCAAGAAGTTTAAGTCATTATGCTTTCTGCTGACAGCTTAATGTCAGTATCTGACTAGAGTGTAAAGGGGAAACAGTAAAATTACTTTTCAAAAGAAAAGTAATAGCACCTAAATAGCACCTAAAGAAATAGCACCTAACACATTTGGATATTCATGATTTACCCAGGACTCGGGAACAAAGGTGAAATAAATCATTGTTTTGCTCTGCAGTTACAATCTGTAATGTATCTGGTTGGTTTTTCTTCAATTACAAATATTAAGGATGTGTTAGTATGTGTTTAATATGTGTTAATTGAGGATATGCTAATAGGAAATACACCAAGGATGAAGAAGTAAAAAGATGGCATTAATACCAACCCCAGCATTTACTATAGACAGGAGGATACAATCATATGTAAGACCCTTTACCAGACTAGTCCAGCCTGGCACAAAAGAGGACAGTCAATAAACGTTTGTTAAATTGTTAAATAAGTTTACATTCAGAACTGCTCCATTATGGTTTTCTTTGATATGTACAAGAATATTGGCACCGCCTTCATAGAGGCACTTTGTAATATCCACCTTTGTAATTAGCTTCAACAATATCAATCGATTGCAATGTAAAGCCAGTAATTGGAAATATGCCAGTCAGAATATATTTTATATCTTACCTAAGAGGTGTTGTTCCACGTTTAATTTTTACAAACTACATTTTATAACTTCAACTATATTTATTTTTTGACAATTTTTTGTGACCATACTAAAATTTAGCTCTTTTTAACCATAAAACATACAGAAAACACAGCAAAGTACATTGTTGTTTTGGAGGGAAGAGATTTTGTTTTAAAGGCCATCTAAATAAAAAAAAATTAGTCCTGCATTGTCTTTAGATGTATTTGTTATATTGTGATTTTTTCAGTTACTATTTTGACTATTCTTTATGTATATATTTATCTTTAATATTTAATAGGAAATTTCAAATAGTATATACAATAAAATTGTGCAGCAACTTTTACAGCAAGTGAAATGTTCTATTTTTTTTTTTTTTTTTGAGACGGAGTCTTGCTCTGTCGCCCGGGCTGGAGTGCAGTGGCCGGATCTCAGCTCACTGCAAGCTCCGCCTCCCGGGTTCATGCCATTCTCCTGCCTCAGCCTCCTGAGTAGCTGGGACTACAGGCGCCCGCCACCTCGCCCGGCTAGTTTTTTGTATTTTTTAGTAGAGACGGGGTTTCACCGTGTTAACCAGGATGGTCTCGATCTCCTGACCTCGTGATCCGCCCGTCTCGGCCTCCCAAAGTGCTGGGATTACAGGCTTGAGCCACCGCGCCCGGCCGTGAAATGTTCTATTAGGAATCATCCCAACAGCATGAATTCTTGAATTCTTTTTAAAGAATTTTTAAGAATTTTTCATGAATTTTGCAAACACAGTTCACCTTTACCACAGCTATGCTGTTCAGTGGGCAGGTCAGATATCATTTTCATTTTTATACAGGAAGACCATGAAGTTAAGGAAGCTGAGATAACACACTGAATCAGAAGGCTCAGATCTGTGACACTGATTTCTAGCGCCTTCTCAGAACACCTGTTTCAACCACTGCACACAATTTCATGACAGTGTATTCCACCCTTACCCCAGGAGGTTGGCATATCTCTGAGGACACTGATTGGTGTGCCACCCTAGGTTAGCACATGATATGCTTTTTCTGTATAATCTACAGTAATTCTAAGGCTCCTATTTTATATAGTTTTCCCCCAATTTAGTTGAAACCATTGACTGTATCTGTTTCAATTCACAGTGCCTGATGAGTGCCTCAACTAATCTCAAAGGTAATGTCACTAATGATTCCTCAGATCTCTTTATCACTTTCCCGGTTATGTGTGCAGTCTGCCATCTTTGAAACCCTAAGATGCGTGCGTCACTTTAAATATACTCAAAGATTAAGACAGGTTCTCAATTGTACTTATTTTAAAACCGGAAAACCCTTTACAAAAACATTCTCTATGCAGCAGTATGAGCCTGAAATGGCTTTTCTTCCTTCTCATTGATGTTGGTTTTTATAATGTGATTTTATGACTTAGCTGGAGCTTATCAAAGACTACATTGTTTTTGTCTCTGAAACAACTCTCCACAGAATTCTACTTCAGGAAAACTCAGTACTTCAGATTATTAACGTTATTTAAGTGCCAGCTCAAGAGTACCAACTTCTGAATATCACCAGAGTGTAATGCAGACAAAGAACTTTGGAAATAGAGACATTTGGTTGAGGCCATTGACTTTCCATCTCCATACCTCATCTGTAAAATGGGCGTGAAGTGTCAAATGGCCAACTCCCATAGGGTTATTGCAAGATGTAAATAAGATAAAATTTGCAAAATGCCAGGTGCATGGTAAGCCCCGTACCATGTCACCTATTGACATTGGTATTTCTAAACAAGAAATACAGATTTGACTTGCCGTAATGAAGGAGTATCTTTACATTTAATTTCACCTCTTTAGGGATGACTTCTTTTTTGCCACAGGGAAAACAATTTTATATCTGATACCGTCAAAGTAGAAAGGTGTAATGTTTTAATCCAGAGCAATTACTTGATTACATGTGGTTTTAAACATATTGATTGGACAAAATTGTGTGCATGGATTGATGTGTGGGAAAGACACAGAAACTGGTGTGGGGTCACCAGGCTGATGATGTCTTGACCACACTCTGCGTTGAGGCATCCCAGCTTCCTCACCTGGAGTACTGGGCTTCCTCACCGTCACCTGACTAGCTCTTCCCTGTCATTAAAACAAAGCAAAGCAAAACAAAAACAACTTTCAGTTTCCCTTCAGTTTGTATCACCCACCAGAAGTTCAGCTAGAATCACCTAGAAAGCCCTCAATTTCTGAACCTTCCATCATGTGTACCCTAACAGTTTCCAGCCTTCCTCTGCTTCTAATACCTGACGGTCCCATCTGTCTGGAGGGCCAGGAATCCACACAGGTGGGTCTCCTGCTAACTGGCCCACTGGACCTCCTTCCCTGGATTCTCCTCCTCCTCATGCCCTCTCTCCACCCACCACTACAAGAGTTCTGCTTTTAAAAAAACGTATCCTCTTTCCCAGAGAATTCCTCAAGTCCTGAGCCCTACAGTTTCATTAGTGCTTCTCAAAAGACTTCTCTGAAATAAACCTTTTATACTTTAATCTCACTTTCGGTGTCCAGATTGGCATACTCAAATTTTTGTAAAATATTTTCTGCTTCCTACTCATATTTTACTCCAGGCCAATGAGTCTAAATAGAATATATTCTGTTCCCTCCTGAACCAGCTACTTTGTCACGTAGAAACACATATTAAGTAGACATTTCTATTAACGCTGCCACTCTTTTCAAAGTTATTCAATATTAGACCTCAAAGGCAAACCTGTCTTGTCTTTATCTCAATGAGAACATCCAACTGAATGCTGTATCTTATTGGTGCTTCCTCAGAATGTCTCTGCCTTCTGTGGTCTCTTTCCAGTTGATAAATTCTCTTTGTCTAACTTAAGGCACAAGTGTTGGTGTGACTGACTAATGGTTCTTTTTACTGCTCACTCAATTATCCTTGTACTCCTGTTAGATTAATTTTTCAAAATTTCTGTTTGAAACATAATTATTCCTCTTAAAATTTCCCATGCTTTTTCATTACCTAGACTAATAATTTAAACTTAAATTTGCAATTCAGAACTCTTTGCAACATCTACCGTTGTTGCATTTAGATTTTTTAAATATAGTATTTCAAGCATGATGGAAATTGCAGAGAATCATATTACAAACCTCCAAGCACACACTACTATATTTTAGAAAGTTATTTTTTTCCTTTAAATTTTTTAACATAGAAAAATGTGGCCAGGCGCAGTGGCTCACGGATGTAATCCCAGCACTTTGGGAGACTGAAGTGGGAAGATCACTTGAGCCCAGGAGTTCGAGACCAACTTGGATACATGGTGAAACCCCATCTCTACTAAGAATACAAAAATTAGCCAGGCATGGTGGTGAACACCTGTAGCCCAGCCAGCTCGGGAGACTGTGGTGCGAGGATCACTTGAGTCTGGGAGATCTAAGCTGTAGTTAGCTGAGATCATGCCACTGCACTCCAGCGTGGAAAACAGACTGAGACCCTGTCTCAACAAACAAACCAACAAACAACAACAACAACAAAATATTGGGAGTTGAAGACCCATTTGAACCTTTTACTATCTTGCCATTTTCACACTGAAGAGTTGCCTTCGGTATTTATCTGTGTTACTACCTAAGACTAGTCTGTGCACTTCAACCATTGTATTGTCCTCTGCTGCATACGTTAATCACTCTTCCTCTATTCATGGACATGGACAGGTATTGCTGATTTTGCTACTACAAACCGTGCTTCAACAAACACATACATAATTATCCTTGATTGCATATATACATGTTTCTCCAGGGTATGTGGATAGAAGTAGAAATACTGGTTTTTAAGACGTGTATATGTTCACTTTACTAGATGTTTTCAGATTGCTCATAATTGTTTTCATTTATAAGCCTAGAACCAATGAAATGAAAACTTCTTTTATTCTCAGCAACAACTGCTATTGCGAGATTTTTTCAGTTTTGATATATTTCAAACATCCAAAGCGCATAAAGTTTTCTTAAAACCTAATTTGCTATACGTGTTTCAGATTTTTAAAAAGAAATAAAATGAGTATAATTGAAGCCTGTTGTATATCCCAATACAGTTATTTCAGAAGTAAACTCATGTTTATAATTCTATGTACAGTTTTTCTACATTTATTAGATTTTTGTATTTCTTTAAATAATATTTGCTATTGCATTACGTAGCTTCAACTTTATGTAATTGGAATCGTACGGAATGTGATTTCCTGTTTTTGCTCAAGATTATGTTTTTGAAATATAATAGTTTTGAGATATAGACTTGCAGTTCATTCATTTTTACTTCTGTATACTATTGCTTTGGATAAATACCTACAATTTGTATTTTACTGCAAATGTGCAAGAGTTCGGTTAGGTTATATGCTTAGAGGTGGATTTGCTGGACATAGGTTGGCCACAGACTTACCATCTCCTGCAAGTTTGCCAGATGGTGTATCCAAATGCAGCCAAGTAAATTCCAGAACCTTTTGTTCTACCTTCTCAGCAACCCGTGACAGTGTGAGACTTTTGCCCCTTGGATAAATGAGTGGGTAAAACTTGCATTTCTCTGCCCTTTGCACATATTTTCATGTGTTTATTGACCAATTGATTTTCTTAATTTTGAATTATTTCTTCACGTCTGTTGATTAGTTTTCTATGCGACATCTTTTCTTAATGGTGTACAATAATGCTGTCTATATTTTAAATATTAGTTATTTACACTTATACACAATACAGCTGTCTTATGTTATCGCTTGCCTTTAAACTTGCTTATAATCTTCTATGTCTTACTAACATTTTACATTTTAATACAATCAGATTTATTTCTTTGTGACTTGTAATTTTTTGTCTTAAGAAGGCTCTCTCTACAACAACATAAAGCTACTATCTTCTAGTCTAATGATAGAATATTCTGTCCTAATTAATCCACATGTAGATCTTTAATCAATGTCCAATTAATCATTATTTTAGGGTTTGAGTTTGGGATTTATTTGTTCCCATGTAGGTAGTCTGTTTTTCTCCTCCGTTTATTAAAATTCTTGTGCATGAGCTTGTTAAACGTGCACAACTTTTCATGTTTTCATATATGTATTTTCAATATTGTGCTGGATTTACTCAGGCATATAGAGCAACATGAGCAGGACAAAGGCGTAGGGGTCACAGAATACTTGCCGTCATGCTTCAGTGCCACTTGTGTATAAATTGTGCCAGATTAGGGCACATTAGTTAGGTCAGAGTAACACACTAATATTTGTACATGTGCAGTGTAGATTATTGTGAGCAGGACTGAAAGCAGGAGTACTATACAGATGCCAGGCCAAAAAGTGCAAGGAAGGGTCAACATGAGCAGCAAAAATAGAGAAGAGCCTTATGTGCATTGTATCATCATGTAAATATGTATCAATCATTTACCCACTTCCAGTTTTTTTATTACATATATTTATGTTTATATAATAATTTTTTTCTTCTCCCACTATCGCAGCTCGTCAAAGTGCTACCTGCCACTTAATTAAGAGCATTTAAAAAGCTGCCTTGTTTACAAGCTTTTTCTAGATGTCCTAAACACTATGTGGTTTCTGCTTCTCCCCCTTTTAATCATTTATGGTGCTTTGCTTGGCTCTTAATATACCCTTTTTCCCTGCTTTTCATTATATTTACATGTTCATGAAATTAATTTGTTCTCAATTATCCCACAATGATATATTTACTTTTTAAGATCTCACTAAAATATATTAATTGGAAATTTGAATGTCTTATACAATATTTTATTTTATTCATTGCATCATTATTAAAGCAATCATTTTTTATTTTTTAGAAAATAATTTAAAATAAAAATAAAGTTTAAAGCAATCTTTAATCAGATATTTGCAATTTTAAATCAGAGTATTCTGATTTAAAATGTTGAGAAAATGTTGCATTCAAATTAAAGAAATCATATAAACTGGTAAACATTATATTTTATCTCCTGATTACCTATATTCCTTGACTTTATTTCACTATCTGTATACTGAGTTGAAATATTTCTCTAAATATTAAGGAGTGGGCAAGACCGTCTTAAAGATGATTTTAACACTAGCATAATAGAGCTAGATATATGTATTTATATTATTTTTATTTCTGGAGAAATTTTTCACTGCCCTAAAATCACAAAGATATTCTCTTACATTTTATTCTAATTGTTTTACATTTAATTTTTACATGTAAGTGATCCATTCACCTGGATTGTTATTGGTTGGTGAGAGATTATGATCAGGTTAATTTTTTTCATATGTTTAGCTAATTTTCTCATCACAATTTGTTAAATAATCTATCCTTTTCCATTCATGTTCAATGCTACTTCTTCATATACCACATTTCTGTATATGTGTAGGTAATACATGGGCTCCCTTATTCTGCCCGACTTGTTCATTTATGTATAACGAACATTGCTATTCCTCCCCATATCCAAACACATTTTCCTTCCTCTCCAAAGCTGTCCAGGATCTTCCTAATCCTTTACCTTGTCATTTGCATTTTAGGATTTCTTTATTAACTTGCATCAAATACTTTGCTAATATTTGAATAAAAAATTCCTTGACTTTTAAAATTAGAAACGTAATTATAAATGCATTTCAGGCATTACATGGTTCAACTTAATTTACCAATGTTGAAATGGGATCTCAAAAGGGTAAACTCAGATCAGCTATGAAAGTCATTTTGGGTCTAATTTTCTAGGGGAAGATATAAATGACTAAACTTTGGGCCATATTACTAAACACTGTAGATCATGAGTATGCCATTAAAAAATAATAAATTGAGAAACACAAGAAAATCTATAAAATTAGATAATCAATACAGTGAAGTGATTTTGAAAGTGTCAAAAATGATTGTTTTAACAAACATTCATACCCATTTTTTCACTTTGTAGAATATGACATGTGTCACATTTTGACTATTTTCTCCACCTAGTCATTCTTTTTTTTTTTTTTTTTTTGTTTTTTTTGAGATGGAGTCTGGCTCTGTCGCCCAAACTGGAGTGCAGTGGCCAGATCTCAGCTCACTGCAAGCTTCGCCTTTCGGGTTCACGCCATTCTCCTGCCTCAGCCTCCTGAGTAGCTGGGACCACAGGCGCCCGCCACCTCACCTGGCTAGTTTTTTGTATTTTTTAGTAGAGACGGGGTTTCACCGGGTTAGCGAGGATGGTCTCAATCTCCTGACCTTGTGATCTGCCCGTCTCGGCCTCCCAAAGTGCTGGGATTACAGGCTTGAGCCACCGCACCTGGCCCACCTAGTCATTCTTGATCCCTACTAGTCTGATGTTACCCTACCTTTTATTCAATTGTTTACTTTTTTGTACTCTACTTATTTCTAACTTTTTTTTTTTAAATAAGAGCTTTTATTTGATTATCACATACTTGAGATTTTCAGAAAAAACAATTCTTCCAAATATTTTGTGACAGGCTTCTAGTTCTAGTTTTCTTTTAGATTTCTGGAATTTTCCTCACTTTCTTATTTCTTTCTAGTGGCTTGTTTGGTTTAGGTGTTTATTCTGTAGCTTAAGCTCATGTCACACTTCTCTAGCCAGGGTTTGCTGAACTTTGAGACTTCTGAATTCTTGTAGCTTTTTGATTTCTTCCACTTTGTAATCTTTTCCTTTTAAACACAGTCAGCAGCTTAATCCTCATGTTCTATGCGTATAGCTCTTGAGTGCAGGGCTCTGGGGGGCTTGGTTTTCTCATTTGCTAGGAACGTTCCACAACAAGAATATGAATATAAAAATTGCATCTGGCTTCACTCCAGGGTCGTTTTTCTCCTACAGGTGCCAGTGAGATTGTTGGGCCATGTTTTCAGGGGTACAAGTGCAGGGTTGTAACATAGGTAAACTTGCGTAATGGGGGTTTGTTGTACAGCTGATTTCCTCACCCAAGTATTAAGCCTAGTGCCCATTAGTTATTTTTCCTGATCCTCTCTCTCCTTCCATCTTGCACCCTCCAAAAGGTGCTGGTGTGTGTTGTTTCCCTCTATGTGTCTATCTGTTCTCGTTATTTACCTTCAATTTATAAGCTAAAACGTGGTATTTGGCTGTATGTTCCTGCGTTAGTTTACTAAGGATAATGGCCTCCAGCTCCATCCACATCCCTGCAAAAGACATGCTCTCTCTCTGTCTCTCTGGCTGCATAGCACCCCAACAAAGGTCTAATATCCAGCATCTATAAGGAACTTAAACAAAATTACAAGGAAAAAACAAACTACCCCCTAAAAAAGTGGGCAAAGGACAGGAACAGATACTTCTCAAAAGAAGACATACCTATGCCAACAATCATATGAAAAAAATCATAACATCACTGATCATTAGAGAAATGCAAATCAAAACCACAATGAAATGCCATCTGACACCAGTCAGGATGGCTACAGATGCTGGCAAGGTTGTGGAGGAAAAGGAACGCTTATACACTGTTGGTGGGAGTGTAAATGACTCCAGCCATGTGGAAGACGGTGTGGTGATTCCTCAAAGACCTAAAGACAGAAATACTGTTCGACCCAGCAATCCCATTACTGGGTATATGCCAAAAGGAATATAAATCATTCTATCTTAAAGATACATGCACACGTATGTTCATTGCAGCACTGTTCACAACAGCAAAAACATGGAATCAGCCTAAATGCCCATCAATGATAGACTGATTACAAAAAATAAAGAAAATGTGGTGCATATACACCGTGGAATACCCTACTTTTTTTTTTTTTTTTTTTTTTTGAGATGGAATTTCACTCTTCTCGCCCAGGCTGGAGTACAATGGCGTGATCTCGGCTCACTGCAACCTCAGCCTCCTGGGTTCAAGCAATTCTCCTGCCTCCGCCTCCTGAGTAGCTGGGATTACAAGTACCCACCACCACACCCAGCTAATTTTTGTATTTTTAGTAAAGGTGGGGTTTTACCAGGTTGACCAGGCTGGTCTCGAACTCCTGTCCCCAGGTGATCCGCCTGCCTCAGCCTCCCAAAGTGTTGGGATTACAGACATGAGCCACCCCGCCTGGCCTGGAATACCCTACTTTTAAAGTGACTTTACTTTCTTTATAGTTCCTCATGATCTTAATTTTGTCTTCATTGTTCTGTACTAATAATTAAATTATAAAATATAGAGAATATGGTTTTTATATAGAGGGAAAATAGATGATCAAATACAGGCATATAGATTATTTCTATAGTAATCTGCACTTCTTTGTTTTGTGCCCGCACAATGTGGGCTCTGTATACAAATTTGATAATTAAAGATGTATTTAAAATCCTATAGTTTATGTCTTCATTCATTCATTCCATGATATAGATTTAGCATTTACTTGGTGCCAGATATGATTCTAACCATTCTCAGAGATTTAAATTCTTACAATGGCCCTTTCAAGAAAGATTTTTTCTTTATTATCTGAAATTTGAGTTTCAAACAGAAATTAAATAATTAATATAAAAATAAAAATTTTGGGCCCCAATAAAGTTTAATTCTTAATCCTTAAGAGGATGACTCTAGAGCTTCCTCATGAGAAATTATTGGGGTATGTAGGTCAAAGAGAGAGTGATTTAGAATATAAGCCTCTGATAGCTCCCTTGCTGGATAAAATACCAAAAATAATAAAATCCAAATAGCTTGACTCGGATTGTCTAACCTGTTCAAAAACAAATCAACTTTTTCCAACAGTCTCTCTATTCTCCTTTTATAAACTCTAATAAATTTTTAAAAAGTAAAAATAAAAGGACTTGCTCAAACAAAATACAGAAGTGTCAGTGTGGTACCATATTTTACATCAATGATGGATAATCGTCAGAATCATTGTCTTTAATTGTGGAATCATCATTCACGTTTATTAGTGTTTCCTTATAGGCACCGACAGTGATATATAGAAAAGAAATCTGCAAAATCAAAGTGTTGCTTTAGTGTCTCTTGCTTTTCACAAATGAATGTACTCGTGATGAAAGGCCTAACAATGCGTGGACTACTTCAGTCTGGAATAAGAAGAAATCTTGCCTGTTCAGAACAGCCACAGGAGAAGTAATTAATTGAGGGCTTTGGAATCAGTGTTTTATAGGAAATGATTTAATTAGTTGTTCTATCCATTTGCTTCAAAAGTTTTGTTGTAATAGATGCTTAAATTTACCCCTGTGACTCTTATGATTTCCTTATGTATAGAAGGAAATTATAAGGGAATTTTAGTAGCATGTGGACACATTCCTGTGAATTGAAGATGTGATGAAAACTTCTAATTTAAGAATCTTTAAATATTTTTTGGAGAACATGTGGCTCTGCCCTGTTTAACTGCATACGAAAATGATTTAATTCACTAAATTTTAAGATGATCTAAATTCCAGAATTTAAATATGATTGGTTTTTCCTTATTTATCCACTGCACATGGATATTTTATATTTCTATCAAAAATATATTGGAAATAGTTTCTTACATTCCTGTTTGTACTTGAGATTTTATGCTTAAATATATGTTGAAAACCACAATGTATTCAATCAAAGTTATATTTATTACAAACAACATCTATATCTATGTTGATTTTGCTATAAGGAAAATATTGAGGGATACATATATATATGTGTGTGTGCATATATATATCTTATTAATACAACTCAAGGTCTTCCTTTTCTTCCATACCACCTCTAATGCAGTGTCTGTAATTTGTGATGATTTTTGCATTCTCACAGTTGTAATTTCTAAGCCTAGTATAACAATTTAAACCTGTTAAAAAGAGAGAAACTGTTTTCATTTAGATGCAAAGTATGAGATTCATTGCTCTTATCTCTGGAATTTTTCCAAAGATAAATTGGTCAAACTATTCATTATCATTATGAAACATTGATTATTATTGATTATGAAATGCCGATAAATTAGCCATTTTTAGCTAATGAAATTTCCTTTTTATGAAAGTGAACCATAAAAACAATCTCAGTGCATAGAGGGTTATGCAGCTGCTTCTGAAATAAATTTCTAAGTGGGCATTTTACATCATTGATCTCCAAAACTCTTAATTATCAAAAAGCTTTTAATCTATAGAGGGACAATTATAACCATCAGATCTGCCTGTGTTGGAAGTTCTAGGATTGACTTGATTACAAAGGAGAAGAAAAAGCCATTTCCAAAAAGTCTTAGGTTGTCTACATCAACACTGTCGTCTTTTTAACATCCAATTTTAGAATATTTGTTATGCCTGTATCTTCAGTCTAAGCATTCAGAAAGGGACTATGGTTAATGACAAGGGAAGTAGGTCATTTTTGGCTTATTCAGATTTAAGGTACAGGTTATTTCTTTCTGCTTTCACTTTTTTATTATTTTTTGAGAGCAAGGAACTATTCTCTTCAAAATATAAAAAAGTCTTTCATCCTAAAAATGAATTGCTCATTATTAAAATAGCAATCACACAACACAGAAAAAGATAAAGAAGCTCGTTGGACTTCCCCAAAATCTCCCCCGCTTCCTCATTAGGATTAGTATCATTATTCATTCTTTGAATGAATCTACCTAGAATTTTTTCTTTCCCTAAGTGGAATACATACATAATTTTATTTTGCAAAAATAGCAGAGTATATGCAATACTTTATAGGATTTTTTTTTCCCCCACTTAAAAATAGATTACTGGCCAGGTGCAGTGGCTCATGCCTATAATTCCAGCATCACAGAAGGCCGAGGCTGGTGAATCCCCTGAGGTCAGGAGTTTGAGACCATCCTGATTAACACGGTGAAACCCCGTCTCTACTAAAAATACAAAATTAGCCGGGCGTGGTGGCGGGCGCCTGTAGTCTCAGCTATTCGGGAGGCTGAGGCAGGAGAATCACTTGAACCCAGGGGATGGAGGTTGCAGTGAGCCGAGATCGTGCCACTGCACTCCAGCCTGGCGACGGAGTGAGACTCCGTCTCAAAATAAAAGAAGATTATTCATGTTTTCCAATGTCAGTTTTCCTAACTCAGTCAACATAAGCCCACCGTTGACAGCCTCTACTGTGACAAAATCAGGTTTATTACCTCAGTTTAATGAAGGAGACTGCACAGCAGAGAAACTTTAGGAGTTCTCACCAAACTAAGGCAAAAAGATAGTTATTGCAGTGTCTAAGGAGTGACAGAGCTTAGGGGAAATGTATATAAAACGGTACTTTCAGCAGGCACAAAGCAGGACTATTTAAAGGGATTAACATCAGTTCTGGACTGCAGTGTAAACTGAGAGTCCTTTTTCCTTGGAAACTGCAGAGTTGAGATAATTACAGAGAACTGTGTCCAGAAACCCCTTATCTGAATCTCTGCACCTGAGTTGTCAGTTGCTGTAGCTTCTCTGAGTCAAAGTAACTTAGCAACTCTAAGCAAGAGTGGGAGGTTTCATTCTTATTTACATAATTTCAAACATCAAAGTTTCTGACAGCAAACAAGGTTTCTCAGCGAGTAGAAAAACAGCACTCATTCATAAAAGAGTCCTTAGGCTGCCCTTGGTTTCATAATAGTTTATCTTTGGGAGAAAGGGTGATTCCTGTTAGCTTTGCATCTGGCGTTACCTGTCTTATTCCAGCCCAGGAATGGCAGGGCTGATGGTTACAGTCCCAATTAATTTTTAATTTCTCACCATAAATATAGGTGTACCCAATTTTCAATGAGTAAGATTTCCACATAATACATAATTTGTTTAATTACTGCCTACTGTTGAAATCTCCCCACCCCATGGATAAAGTCTTATAAGTGGAATCGTTGGGTCAAAGTTACATATTTTGTAACTTTTTCATTTGAGATAATTTAAGGCTTACATAAAAGCTACAAAGATAGTACAGAGAATTCTACATACCCTTCATCTGGCATTCCCTTATGTTAATATCTTACATAAGCACAGAATAATTATCTATCTTAATTTTTTGTTTTACAGGTATTAAAAATAGTTAGCATCCTACATTTAAACATTGTACTTTTAAAAATTGCAGCTTAACCATAGGAACCTATGTTAAGTTTTAATAACCAAAAATAAAAAGAAAATTTGAAAAGAGATTACAATTAAACATTGATATTTCACAACATAGTATACAATTAGTTTTTTTTCCCCTAAAAATTATTAAACTAAAGAAGTTTATCATTTTGGCTGGGCATGGTGGCCAGTGCCTGTATTCCCAGCACTTTAAAAGACCAGTGCATGAGGGTTACTTGAGCCTGTGAGTTGGAGACCAGCCTGGGCAACATGGCAAGAACCTGTCTCTACAAAAAATTAAAAACCTCAGCCAGGAGTAGTGGTATGCATCTGTAGTCCCAGCTACTTGGGAGGCTGATGTGGGAGGATTGCTTGAACCCAGGAGGTCAAGGCTGCAGTGCACTGAGATCATGCCACTGCATTCCAGCCTGGGCCAGAGGTAGACCTTGTCTCGGAAAAAAAAAAAAAAAAAAAGAAAAGAAAAAGTTTGCCATTCTAATTATTTTGATATGTGTAAAACATGTGCAAGCCTCCCATAAACTGAGTGAAGAATGAACCTGTAACCTGTAATAACATAATGCTATTTTGAGAGAAGATAGGGAATGAATATGCATATTTCTGTATTTCAACAAGGTTTCAATATATAAAATTAATCTTTTTCACAGTTTGAGTAATTATATAATGACTACTGGCAACAGTGATACATTTGGTGGTGTTACCGCATAGGAATTTGTTTCCAAAATTTCCAAGTTTAAATTCTCCCCTTCAAAAAAAGAAAAAGTGATTAATGAAAGAAAATACAATTTTATTTAAAATATAAATTCGTACAGTTTTAAAAAGATTTCATTAAGAAACATTTATTTGTGTTGTGCTGATATAAAATTAATGAGTTAAGCTAAGGAGTCGCCCCCTAGGATTTCATTATTAAAGATAAAGTGTGTGTGCATTATATTTTCTGGCACATTCCATGTTAATAAATCAAGGCTTTGAGGTTACGGACGTGTCTGCTTGACCTCAAAGCACAGTGATTTATTTGTTTTGATGGTTTTGATTACTGCAGAGTCCTAGAAGTGGCAGTTTGTGAAAACTGTGGTATAGCTAAAAACAGAAGCTCTCTTCTACCTTATTTAGTCTTATTTTAAAAGCTTAATTTTATGTGATCTAATACATTTGAATCTAGTTTAAGTCTATATATTAATAAAGTTATAATTAAATTTTAAATTGAACTCAAACACATCCACAATTTTTAGGAGATCTGTTAGCATTTTATTTATTAGTGCTAATTGAACACTGCTTTTGCTTGAACAAACAGTAGTAAAACACTCTTAGAAAGAAAGTTTCAGTTTTCTTCCTGAATTTTTTTTTCTGAGAATCAGTGTAATAGGTTAAAATATCTAATTGTTAAGTTGAATGGCAAAAGCATAGTAGTTTTCACTACATATTGCAATAGAAATGGCAGGAAAATTAAGGATGTCTTTTAAGTGAGCTACATTTTTAAAAATTGTATCAGATTTTGTAAGTAAACTATAATGTAATAAAAATGCATTTAACCAAAATAACAGCCAAAAATTATTCCAGATAGAGATAAAGCTCATATACATCTAAGTCTCATGCTGTACTTGAAAATTTAATACGTTGAGCCACATTGCAGGGAAGAATTCGGGACAGTGAGATTCAGTGTGCACACAGTTTTAGAGGCTTTGCTTTGTCTGTGTCATCTGTATATATTGCAAAAAAAGAAAAAGAAAACAGTTATCTTCCCTTCTAAAAACCTGGATATAAGTAGTTTGGAAAGAAATGTGGACTGTTTCCTCTGAGAAACTGGTTAAATATATAGTCACTTTTATGACATGAAGTTCAATAGAGAGCACAAATATAGAAAGAACAATATGCATTTCAGATTTTGGATTTTGTCACATATATTCCTATGTACTTTTTCACTACAGATTTTCTGTATACTATATAAAGTTTTCCCAAATCATGGCTAATGTAAAAGGAAAACTACATGTACTAACTTTATAGCCCCAACTACAGCAAAATTTCCTGATCACACATGATTTTTTCCACTAGGAATAATCAGTTCCATCAGTTATCATACATTTTAACTATTTCTTGCTGATTTTTAACTTCTCTTCCAAGCATAATTATGTGAGGTCAGGTTCAATTTGGTGTGGAAGCAATAAAAGGGTCTGGAAATCCTTGTGGAGCCCGTAGAAGCAAGGCGCACAGTCACAGCGATGTTTGAGACGTGGTTTTCAGTTTTTCTATCATTTCACAAATACCTATTGATTTCTGGCTCCGCTGGCATTTTTCTTGATTAATGTTTCTGCCACATGCTGTCCATGTGATCTTGGACAAGTTAATTAAACACTTTGCACTTTTAACTTCTCATTGAAAAACATGGGGAAAATAATTCTCCTTCAGACTGTGATGAGTCTCAAAAAATAAATGAAAGAAGTAACATGTGCCCTACATGTAGGATGCACATGGAGATTTGCATGTGGCATATGTACCAGATTGTTCCTGGGAAATACAGACATAAGACAATGGAAAAGGTGGCCGGGCACAGTGGCTCATGCCTGTAATCCCAGCACTTTGGGAGGCCAAGGTGGGTGGATCATGAGGTCAGAGCATCGAGACCATCCTGGCCGACACGGTGAAACCCTGTATGTACTAAAAATACAAAAATTAACTAGGCATCGTGGCACCCACCTGTAATCCCAGCTACTCGGGAGGCTGAAGTAGGAGAATTGCTTGAACCAGGGAGGCAGCGGTTGCAGTGAGCCAAGATCACGCCACTGCACTCCAGTCTGGCAATAGAGAGAGACTCTGTCTTTTAAAAAAAAAAAAAA
>NC_037686.1:62348124-62414789 GCF_003255815.1 Theropithecus gelada
TTTTAAAAAAAAAAAAAAAAAAAAGGTGGGGGGAGGGAAAAAAAAGAAAGAAAAGAAAAGAGAGAGAGGGAGGGAGGGAAGGAAGGAGGGAAGGAGGGAGGGAAGGAAGGAAGGAAGGAGGGAAGGAAGGAAGGGGAAAAGGTAAAAAGGTAAGCTTAGTGTAGGGGGTCCTGATCCACAATGAGGTTGCAGCTGCCGTCTTAGCCTACTTCACAGTTGAGCTCTGGAACTGGGATGGGCCTTGAGAGCTGTCACAGATTGAAGCCAAAGAAATAGTCTTTGCGCTGGCACATTGGCCAGTCACTAGGCTCAGGTTTTCTCCCTCTCCCCCATCCTGACTTTTATTAATCATCCATTTATCAAATATTTATTTAAGCTGTGCACTCTACTGGAAATGTAAATACAGATAGAATATGGGTCTTTCCATTAAGAATGCATTGAGCTGGTGGGTTGATTTAGTAAACAGGCAAATGTGTGGAAACTTGTAGAGCCATAATGAAAATAGAGATAAATGCTGTGCTTCTGAGGGGAGACAGAAAGGGGCCTTTTCATTAGACTGTCGACACCAAGTGGGAAAGGATTCCTTAAACCTTTCTTAATTCTGTGGATCTTGAAGTAGAACTTTGGAACAATAAAATCAGGATGGATACTGAAGTGGTAAGAAGTTCAAGTTGTAGAATAGCATTAAATATCATTTTTCACCTTAATGAATATATTTTTAAAATCTTTTTATTTGCTTACTTTTTTGGCCTAAAGTATTTCCAATTTTTTATTGTTTTTATTTTCAAATAATCCATATTACTTGCTACAAGGAAAATACATAAATATATATTTCAGTGATATTTTCCCCTCCCTCTTTCATTTTTATCCTTTTAAGATGTATCCGCTGTTTTTCTTGGATCATATGTGCTTTTCTTTAGATATATAAAGATACTAATTAATATAATTTCAGATAATATTCCTTTATTCCCTGCTATGAAAACTGATAAAGGTAATATACTTTTAATCCTTCTTTTCTTTCTAATTTTTGTGTACTGTTTTAACTGAAGGTTTTTAATATTTATGTCCTGTTTTATAATTACAGTTCTTACACCTTAGTTCTCTATTTAAAACCCTAGTTCTATATTAAAATCTATGTGATTCATCACTGCAGCCTCTCTATCCTTGAGTTCTTTATTTTGATACATATACAAATTATCTGGATTTTTTTTTTTTTTTTTTACTTTAAATTCTGGGATACATGTGCAGAATGTGCAGGTTTGTTACCTAGGTATACATGTGCCATGGTGGTTTGCTGCACCCATCAACCAGTCATCTACTTTAGGTGTTTCTCCTAATGCTATCCCTCCCTTAGCCCCGTATCCCCCAGTAGGCCCCAGTTGGTGTTATGTTCCCCTTCGTGTGTCCATGTGTTCTCATTGTTCAGCTCTCACTTATGAGTGAGAACATGCAGTGTTTGGTTTTCTGTTCCTGTTGCTGAGAATGATGGTTTTCAGCTTCATCCATGTCCCTGCAGAGGACATGAACTCATCATTTTTTGTGGCTGCATAGTATTCCATGGTGCATATGTGCCACATTTTCTTTATCCAGTCTATCATTGATGGGCATTTGGTTTGGTTGCAAGTCTTTGCTATTGTGAACGGTGCTGCAATAAACATATGTATGCATGTGTCTTTATAGTAGAATGATTTATAATCCCTCAGGTATATACCCAGTAATGGAATTGCTGGGTCAAATGGTATTTCTGGTTTTAGATCCTTGAGCAATTGCCACACTGTCTTCCCAATAGTTAAGCTAATTTATACTCCCACCAACAGTGTAAAAGCATTCCTATTTCTCCACATCCTCTCCAGCATCTATTGTTTCCTGACTTTTTAATGATCACCATTCTGACTGGCGTGAGGTGGTGTCTCATTGTGGTTTTGATTTGCATTTCTCTAATGACCAGTGATGATGAACTTCTTTTCTATGTTTGTTGCCTGCATAAATGTCTTCTTTTGAAAGGCGTCTGTTCATATCCTTCACCCACTTTTTGATAGGGTTGTACGTTTTTGTCTTGTAAATTTGTTGAAGTTCTTTGTAGATTCTAGATATTAGCCCTTTGTCAGATGGATAGATTGCAATAATTTTCTCCCATTCTGTAGGTTGCCTGTTCACTCTGATGATAGTTTCTTTTGCTGTGCAGAAGCTCTTTAGTTTAATTAGATCCCATTTGTCAATTTTGGTTTCTGTTGTCATTGCTTTTGGTGTCAGAGTCATGAAGTCTTTGCCCATGCCTATGTCCTCAATGGCATTGCCTAGGTTTTCTTCTAGGGTTTTTATGGTTTTAGGTCTGACCTTTAAGTTTTTAATCCATCTTGAGTTAATTTTTGTATAAGATGTAAGAAAGGGGTCCAGTTTCAGTCTTCTGCATATGGCTAGCCATTTTTCCCAACACCGTTTATTAAATAGGGAATCCTTTCCCCATTGCTTGTTTTTGTCACGTTTTCCAAAGATCAGATGTTTGTAAATGTGTAGCATTATTTGTGAGGCCTCTGTTCTGTTCAATTGGTCTATACACCTGTTTTGGTACCAGTACTGGTACCAGGCTGTTTTGATTACTGTAGGCTTGTAGTATAGTTTGAAGTCGGGTAACGTGATGCCTCCAGCTTTGTTCTTTTTGCTTAGGATTGTCTTGGCTATACAGGCTCTTTTTATGTTCCATATGAAATTTAAAGTAGTTTTTTCTAATTCTGTGAAGAAAGTCAATGGCAGCTTGATGGGGATAACCCAAAGGAATAATCTGGATTTTATCATATCTTGGAAATATCTTGGAAATATTGTTCATTCAGGCATATCTTAGAAATGTTATTGGTTCAGTTCTAGACCACCATAGTAAGGCAAATATCAAAATAAAAAGAGTCAAACAAATTTGGAGGTTTTCTGGTGCATATAAAAGCCATGTTCACACTCTGCTGTAGTCTATTAAGTGTCAATATCATTATGTCTGAAAAACAATGTAATTCCTTCATTAAAAAGTAATTTATTGCTAAAAATGCCAATGATCATCTGAGACTTCAGTGTGTAGTAATATTTTGCTGGTGAAGGGTCTTGCCTCAATGTTGATGGCTGCTGACAGATCAAGGTGGTGGTTGCTGAAAGTTGGGATGGGTGTGGCAACTTTTAAAAACAACACAACAGTGAGTTTGCCACATCTATTGAGTCTTCCTTTCATGAAAGATTTCTCTGTGGCATGTGATGATGTTTTATAGCATTTTATCCATAGTAGAACTTCTCTCACAATTGGGATAAACAAAGTTTACGTAATATTCTAAATCCTTTGTTGTCATGCCAACCATGTTCACAGCATCTTCATCGTGAGTAGATTCCGTGTTAAGAAACCACTTTATTTGCTTATGCATAAAAAGAAACTTCTCATTTGTTAAAGTTTTACCTTGAGATTTCAGCAATTCAGTCACATCTTTAGGTTCCACTTCTAATTCTAGTTATCTTGCTATTTCTATCACGTCTGCAGTTCCTTCCTCTGCTGAAGTCTTGAACTCCTCAAAGTCATTCATAAGAGTTGAAATCAACTTCTTTCCAATTCCTGTTTGTGGATATTTTGACCTCCTCCAATGAATCAGAAATGTTCTTCAGCTAAAATGCTGAATCCTTTCCAGAAGGTTTTCAACTTACTTTGGCCAATTCCATCAGAGGAATCACCATTTGTGGCAGTTACAAACTTATGAAATGTATTTCTTAAATAATAAGACTTGAAATTCTGAATGACTCATTGACTCACGGGTGGCAGAATGAATGTTGTTGACAATTATCACCAGGTATAATGGTCATACCTGTAATGCTAGCACTTTGGGAGGCCAAGGTGGGTGGATTGCATGAGTCCAGGTATTTAAGATCAGCCTGGGCAACATGGTGAAACCTTGTTTCTACAAAAACTACAAAAAAAAAAAAAATAGCTGGCTGTTGTAGCACACACCTGTAGTCCCAGATACTTGGGAGGCTGAGGTGGGAGAATTTGTGGAGCCTTGGAGATAGAGGCTGCAGTGAGCCATGATCATACCACTGCACTCCAGCCTGGGCAACAGAGTGAAACCCAGTCTCAAAAAACAAAACAAAAACAACAATCACCTCCTTGCACATTTCCATCAGAGCTCTTGGGTAACCAGGTATATTGTCAATGAACTGTAATATTTCAAAAGGAATCTCTTTTTCTAAGCAGTAGGTCTCAACATTAGGCTTAAAATATTTAGTAAACCATGCTGTAAACAGATGTGCTGTCATCCAGGCTTTGTTATCCTGTTTATAGAGTACTGGCAGAGTAGATTTAGCATAACCTTTAAGGGCCCTACGATTTTTGGAAAGGTAAATGAGCATTGGCTGCAACTTAAAGTCACCAGTTGTGTTAACCTATAACAGGAGAGCCAGCCAATCCTTTGAAACTTTGAAGTCAGGCAATGACTTCTCCTTTCTAGCTATGAAAGTCCTGAATGGCATCTTCTTCCAATAGAAGGCTGTTTTATCGACATTGAAAATATGTTTTTAGTATAGCTACCTTCATCAATGATCTTAGCTAGATCTTCCGGATAACTTGCTGCAGCTCCTACGTCAGCACTTGCTGCTTCACCTTATACTTTTATGTTAGAGAGATGGCTTCTTTCCTTAAACCTCATGAACCAACCTATGCTAGTTTCAGACTTCTCTTCTGTAGCTTCCTCACCTCTCTATTAGAGTGAGAGCCTTGTTCTGGATTAGGCTTTGGCTTAAGGGAATGTTGTGGCCGGTTCGATCTTTTATCCAGACCACTCAAACTTTCTCCATATCAGCAACCCAGGCTATTTCACTTTCTTATGATTCATGCATTCACTGTAGTAGCACTTTTCATTTCCTTCAGAAACTTTTCTTTTTGCATTCTCAGCTTGGATAACTGTTTGGCACAAGAGCTGTTGCTTTTGGGCTACCTCTGCTTTCAGCATGCCTTCATCACTGAGTTTATTTTTACCTTAATGATTTATTAATCATTTGTAGCTTTTGATTTCAAGCAAGAGATGTGCCACTCTTTGTTTCACTTGAACACTTAGAGGCCATTGTAGGGTTATTCATTGGCCTAATTTCAATATTGTCTCAGGGAATATGAAGGTCTGAGAAGAGGGAGAGATGTAGGAAATAGCTGGTCAGTGACATCAGAACACACACACAACATATTCGTCGATTAAGTTTAGCATCTTATATGGGCATGGTTTGTGGTGCCAAAAAACAATTACAATAGTGATATCAAAGATCATTGATCACAGATCACCATGGTAGATATAATAATAATGAAATGGTTTAAAATATTTTGAGAATTACCAAAATGTGACAGAGACATGAAGTGAGCACATGTTGTTGGAACAATGGAGGTGATAGACTCGCTTAACAAACGGTTGTCACAGAATTTTAATTTGTAAAAAAATGCAGTATCTGCAAAGCACCATGAATTTACATACAATAAAATTCTTGTTTTCAAGAATGCATTCAGAGTAGCCATGAGTCTGTTCTCTGTTGCTATTGGCCTGGTGCTTTCTTACTTGCAGGATAGTTTGAGCCCAAGTATATTTCTTGGGTTATAGTCTTTTTCACTCAGACCCTTGTAGACTTTTTTCCACTGTCCTCTAGCATTTACTGTGTCTGTGAAGAATTTCAATCTCTCCAATATCTCACTTTTCTACACAAATTGCTTTTGATTCTGTGATTTTTGTTCTTTTAAACACACACAAACACACACACACACACACATTTCTTTGACTATGAGATACGTTGAACGTGAAACAAAAAAAATAATGCTCGATTTATGTAGAATTGCGATCCTGGGAGAGAAAAACTACTTGACATTGGCTGATTGAAGGTTTAATACAAGTACTGAGCGAGTGGGTAGTGAATTTCATCAGCTTCTTGAAGTATTTCAAATCCTACTATTTGATTTTCAATGTGGTAATTTAAAAATTAGTTGACTATTTTAAGCATTTGAAATTATAAATCAGAAAGATATTAAAATTAAACTTTTCAAATTAATTCTCTATTCCCTATACCACTTAATTTCCAGTAAATTTTGTGTGTGTGTGTGTGTGTGTGTGTGTGTGTGTGGTTTTGTATTCAGATTAAATCTGTCCTTATAGCTAACAACCACCATAAAAATACTCCTTACATGAATACCAGATGAAGTTAAAGTAACATTTTATTACAGTTTTCATCAATATACTGTTACTGTCAAATATAAAAATGATAAATATTATGAGTGCTTCATTTTTAAAATTCAATAATTATTTGTTTCTTTTCTGTCCATCTTTCTCACAAAGGTTGCGTATATTTTTAGCTAGGCATTTTCCTTTGAGGATCTCAATTATTCTGAAATGTTTTTGCAATTTAAAACATTAGAAGACTAGAGAAGATAAATTTAATATGATAAACTTTGTACATAACATCTGTTGTTACTCAACTTAATATGAATTACTTATTTTGAAGTATATATTTTGTAAACAAGAACTTTCAGATCTATACTGGACCTACCTCCAATGATTCATTCAAACATGAGTGGCATAAATCACTTACATTTACAAGGTATTTCCGAATTAGATAATTATATTCTTTGAGCCCACCAGAACATGCACTGGATAATATAGCAATAAATGTAGCTGAAAATGTATTCTTCTTTTTCATAATAGAAATGTCAACAGCCAGGGGATGCACAGAATAACTGTTCATTCAACAGCTGTTGTATTGTGAAAAGCACAATAGGTGTTTCATGATAAAAAGAGGTGGCCCAGTGGTACAGGTAGAACACTGGTGTGCATACTGTTACACAGAATGTGAAGAATGCCTCAAGGAGGAGACAATAAGGCATTTTGGATATTGAGAGAAAAGAAAAAATTGTTCAGGCTGGAAGGAAGGCAGAATTCAGAAAAATACGTTAAGAAAGGAGATAACATTTAAGCTGGGGATTAAAATATGGTTACCCTGGAACATGCAGAGATAGAGGTAAGAGAATGAGGTAGACAGAGGATTTGGATAATTCTAAATTGTGTACCAATCCTGCATAATTAATCAGACTATCTTTTACCTTGTGTGTGTGTTTTTTAATTCACCATTAATGTTGGCTTGCTTAATTCTCCCCTCTAAAAAATAGGGTCAGTTTGCTCAGTATTTGAAAGCATATTTTATGTTCTTTTTATTTTTAAAGATCTTCAAAGACTCTTAATATGCTTTGTGTATTAGTCCATCTCACGCTGCTATAAGGACAAACCCAAGACTGACTAATTTATAAAGGAAAGAGATTTAATTGTCTCACAATTCAGCATGGCTGGGAGGCCTCAGGTAACTTAAACAATCATGGTGGAAGGGGAAGCAAACACATCCTTCTTCACATAGCAGCAGGAAAGAGAAGTGCACAGCAAAGGGGGAAAAGCCCCTTATAAAACCATCAGACATTGTGAGAACTCACTCACTGTCAGGAGAACAGCATAGGGGAACTGCCCCCGTGATCTAATCACCTCCCATGAGGCCCCTCCCCCAACAAGTGGGGATTACAATTTGGATTACAATTCAAGATGAGATTTGCATGGGGACACAGAGCCAAACCATCTTATTTTGTAAATCATTTTCAACAATAGACATGGAATTTCTGCTTGCTACTTTATACATACTGCTTATTGTCTTATACTGTACTTAAACATGTTGCTTATTGTCTTGAAGACACTTCATTACACATCTTTCATTGTATATCTGTGTGAATATTTTGTTAGTGTTTCTCCACCTTACTGGGAGGTCTGTAAGATTAGGGATCATTTATTTCTCACTGCATACTAATAACACAAAGCAGACCCTTAGCAGATGCTCAATACATGCTTGTTTAATTTATGTACAAATAATGGAGGGAAACGAACGTTGCTTCACACTCGTTTTATCTAAAATAATGAAGATCACTCATTTTTTTTTCCATTTGGTATACCGAAGATACAAATACGCCTATTTACCTTACAACAAATGCATCAGTAGACTCAGAGCTTGAATTAATTTCTTTCAGAGTAAAAAGTTACATTTACATAGGATCTATAGATTTCTGAACATGATGTTCCAGGTTGTTAATTTGAAAATAGCTCTGTATGAGTAGAAAGATTTTAGTGTTTGAATATGACATTTGACTACATGATGAATGCATAGCTCCTCTCTCAGCAAAAAACTAGAGGCAGATACAAGAGACCTTGTGAGAACACCAGAGCACAGTGGTCACGTGTGTGGAGCAAGACCATCTCAGGTTGAAACCCAGCTCCAGCACTTCTGGCAATGTGACCTCAGCAAATTTGTCTTCTCTTTGTTTTGCAGTTTTCCGTGCTGCAAAGTGCTACTAGGTGATGATTCAATGAGTTAAATCATGTAAATAACTTACATGGGAAAACCTGAACCCATATCTTTTTCTTGTAGCCTACAAGAGAGTAGCAAACTGCCATCTTTGTTCCATTTGTTTCCAAATTCTGTTTTCTGATATGATTGTGCTTAAGACAGTCTAAACTCCTTAGCGTGACTTCAAGACCATTCAGGAGCAGCCTCTTACTTGTATCTCCAGCATTTTCTTGTGTTACTTTCTATCCCTTGTACTAAATGCTCTATCCACAAGGAATTACATGCCCTTGACTCTGTTTTGTTTGACCGAGTTGCTGATAGTGATATTTAAACATAGACCCATAGTATTCCTGTTCCTGAATTTTGTTAGGATAGATCCTCAGATACCATCTCCTGTAGTCATCATAGTTCTCAGGTTCAGAGTGGAGTTCAAGTCTATGTGCTCCCTTAACCTGCTGTGTACACTCTATGCTTGTACTTACCACATTCCATAAACATAAATGTATGTACACACACATAATCATATATATACACAATACACATATATATATATACACATTAATACATATACAGATATATGCATGTGTATATATATGTATATACATGTACATGATACATAATTTGTCTCTACTTGTAAAGCAATCAGGGAAGGTTGTAAGACAGGATATTAAAGTATATAAGTTTTAAGATGGCTTTAAATGACTCCAAGGAAATGGCTGAGCTTATGGAGGATCAAGTACAGTAGGCCGTTTAGAATTTTTAAAGCCCTCTGATGTGTTGAAGAGCATGGCACTCATCATTGCAGCCTAGGCTGGTTCACTTGCAATGTTGCTTGAGAAACTATTGTAGCGTTATCTCATGATGGCTGAATATTTGAAGAGAACTAAAGAAAAGTTGTGGATGTATAACTCCAGGAACTCATTGCCTTAGTAACTGCACAAAAAGGGTACCATATGGAGTTGATTCAATTTGTGGTTGTTCTCCAAGAATGCATTTCCCAACCACCAAATCCCACACATGAGCTATGACTGTTTTGTAAATGTTCCTCTGAGGTTTACTTGGATGAACACTTCAGTGGGAAGAATTTGCCGTGTTTATTGCTGTCTCCTCAGTGCCAAATATCATATTGGTTTTTATTTTTATTTTTAATTTATATAAGTTATTATTGAGGCAAAGTTAACACAATATAAAATCAACCTTTTTTTTTTTTTTTTTTTTTTTTGTGAGACAGAATCTCACTCTGTCTCCCAGGCTGGAGTACAATGGCGTGATCTCAGCTCACTGCAACCTCCACCTCCTGGGTTCAAGAAATGATCCTGTCTCAGCCTCCCAAGTAGCTCTTGAAATTGAGAACCTTGACTCCTCCAAGTTTGCTCTAATTTATTTTTTACTATTATGGCTACCTACAATTCCATATGAATTTTGGATCAGGTTTTCCCTTTTTTTTTTTTTTTTTTTTTAACAGAAATTACATTCATTCTGTAGATCACTTGTGGCAGTGGGGTGTTGCTATCTAAACACTATGAAGTCTTTGAGTTGATGAACATATAATGCCTTTCTATTTATTTCTACCTGCTTTAATTTATTTTGGCAATTTTTTTTGGTTTCAGTATACAAGTCTTGCATATTATTGGTTAAATGTATTGCTAAGTATTATATTCTTTTTGATCTGTTATTTTCTTATTTCATTTTCATATTATTTATTACTACTGCATGGAAATGCAACTGATTTTTTGTGTGTTGATCTTGTATTCCGCCACTTTGATAGATTTACTTTTTAGTTTCATATATTTGTGTGTGTGTGTGTGGGTTTTTAAAGAATACCTATGTATATTATTAGGTTTACCTCTAGATATAAATAATTTTACTGTGTTCCAGTTTGAATACCATTGATTTATTTTTCTTGACAAGAACTACTAGTACAACATTGAATAGTCATGGCTAAAGTGTTTATCCTTATCTTGTTCCTAGTCTTAGAGGGAAGGTTTTCTACTCTTTCAGTGTTTTCTATAATGCTGGTTATGAACTTTTCACAAGTGCCTTTTAGTAGGTTGAGGAAATTCCCTTCTCTTCCTAGATTATTAAGTGTTCTTATCATGAAACGGTTTGTTTGGGATTTTGTCAGATGCTTTTTCTTTTTGGCATTAGTCGAGGTCATCATATAGATTTTCTTCCTTCAGTCTATTGTGGCATGTTACTTTAGTTGACTTTTGTATATTGAACAACTCTTTCATTTCTAAAATAAATCTCACTTGGTTATTGTATATGTGTATTTTTAAATATGCTGCTAGATTCAGCTTAGTAGTATTTTTTGGAGAATATCGAAAAACTGTTTTCTTGGCTAGGCATAGTGGCTCATGTCTGTAAACCCAGTGCTTTGGGAGGCTGATATGGGAGGATCACTTGAGCCCAGTAGTCCAAGGTTACAGTGAGCTATGATTGCGTCACTGCCCTCTAGCCTTGGTGACACAGCGAGGTCATGTCTCTTACAAAATGTTTGCGGTAATATCTTTTATATTCCTTATTTATATAAGATCTGTAGTGATGTTTCTACTTTCATTCCTAATTTTAGTAATTTGAGTCCTCTCTTTGTTTTTGTGGTCAGTGTATCTGAAAGTTTGTTGATATTATTTATATTTATTTCAAAGAGCCAATTTTAGGTTTTGTTGATTCTCTATTCTTTATTTCATTCATCTCCACTGTAATCTTCATAAGTTTCTTTCTTCTATATTCCTTCAGTGCTCAGCCAGGCCGTTTATAGCCCTGCCTTAGCTTTCACCTCCTATTTTCATGGAGTCAGAAGGTGAGCCAGTGATGAAAGCTGAGGTTATTTTCTGCTTTTATCAGAGTATGTGTATAGCCCTGAGCATGTAATTAGTCGTCTTGATATTCTGGTATAAACAGATCTTTTAAAAGTTGGCATATCTCTTTTCCTAACCTCTTCTTCCCTGGAGTTTTGCTATATTGCCTGTTATATTCCTTATCTCAGGCTTTAAATACTTTTGACAAATGTTATCCTAGCCCTGAGAATGTGTTGGTTCAGACAAATTAACTGTAGCCCTCATGCTAGTCATTCAGGGAGCTTTGAAAGACAGGTCAAAACACAGCCACAATTCTTTGATAATAGCAATTGTACTGCTCTCTTTGGCACTAGCAGCCTGAACAAGGAGTGTGGTCTGCTGCTGTCTTCATCGCCATCACTCATCTGGAAAGTGGGAGATGGTAGGCAGACAACTTAAAATGTCACAGTGATTTCTTACACTGATGCAGCAAATTTTTTCTTCATTAAACTTTCACCAGATTGTTTTAAGTGTTTAACTAGATTTAAAAATTCTAAAAAAGTTGACTCTGAGATTTTTTGCTGGTGTTGCAGTTGCTTTTGTGCAATGAGGGTTGGGCTGGCATTTCTCATTCTGCCATTTGGGTGATGCCATCCCAAATGGATTATTTTTTAATTTTAATTTTTACTTTTGAGACAGAGTTTCACTCTTGTTGCCCAGGCTGCAGTCCAATGGCACGTTCTCAGCTCACTGCAACCTCTGCCTCCCAGGTTCAAGTGATTTTCCTGCCTCAGCCTTCTGAGTAGCTGAGATTACAGGCATGCACCACCATGCCTGGCTAATGTTTTTATATTTTTAGTAGAGATGGGGTTTCACCATGTTGGTCAGGCTGGTCTCAAATTCCTAACCTCAGGTGATCCACTCGCCTCGGCCTCCCAAAGTGCTGGGATTACAGGTGTGAATCACCGTACTCAGCCCCAAATTGATTTTTAATAGTTGATTATTCCATGCTTGGTCCTTAATGAGAGATTATTAATTTTTGGAGCATTGAATAATAAGAAATATTGTTATATTTTTAAATAAATGTTAGATGCAATAAAAAGTGACATTTAATATGCTTTCTACAAATACTGAGTGCCATTTATATATTTGAAAAATATGGCAATTTTCAATTTCAAATGTGGCAATATATTTCAATTGCCACATTTTTCAAAAGTAGAATATATCAAAATGCATGTTATATAGAGATTCACCAAATAATGTGTCACCCCAATCTGGATACTTTGAAAGTACAAAGAAGAGCTGAGAAGACAGGAAACTAGGATTAAGGTATAACCAGGACTGTATTAGACTAATTTGTATATATGATCATTCTAGAGATCTTTTGTCTCTTTAGTAATTGATAATCTTGACTTCTGGTCTAGTTAGTTGTGGTCTTTAATTATTAGTTTATGTTATTCCTGTATATTTACACAAAGAGTTTATTGCTAAAAAGTTGGGTGCAAGATAAGTCTACTTTTGATGTAATACATGTATGAACAGTAGTCTCCATTATCACTTAAGAATAATCAAGTTTATGGCAGATACAGCATGAGAAACTTTTGCTTCAGTGTTGTGGAAATGTGATCCTATATGCAGAATTGAGGAATTCAGAGCTTTTCTTTTCTTAATTATAAACTTTGACATAAATCTATAAACAAGACCAAAGAAAGAAAATAGCTAGATAATAAGTTTATATCTTGATAACATACATTATCAAAATATCTTAGCACTTGAAGTAAGCAAATTTTTCACTAACTACTAATTTAATATCAAAGGCTTTATTGGGTCTTAGAAAATATGTAACCATGTATGAAAATAGCTGTGGAACATTTTCAACTTAGTTTAGAATTCGTCTTTAGGTACTTTTGCTGAATAGCTATAGCGAAAACAAAACAAAACAAAACAAAACAAGCTGAAAGTCATTAATGTGTAAAAGCACAGAACATCATGAAAGAAAGAATAGTAACTAGTAGGTATGCTTCTAGCAGTAATGGCAGTGCCACACAGGATTGCAGAATAACAATGACAGGCATTCTTGCAAGGTCAAAAGCCACTTGACGTACTTTATTTTCTAAGTCTGAAGAAAGCTTTTGATACACTGAAGATCTGTAAGTTTATTTTGCATGTGTGTGTTTGTTTTTAACACATAAAGTGAACACTGACTCAACTATTTTTAACAGAAATATATGTGAATAATTCATTCTATAAAATACCTCATTTTTTTTGTTTCTCTGTCTTTTGCTCCCTCTCTGATATTACGTGTGGCGTATGCATTAGAATTGTGTGGCGTCACAATGGTATGTTTGGAGATTTTATCAATGTATCAGTTTTTTTTTTTTTTAATTTATTTATTATTATTATACTTTAAGTTGTAGGGTACATGTGCATAACGTGCAGGTTTGTTACATATGTATACTTGTGCCATGTTGGTCTGCTGCACCCATCAACTCTTACATAGGGACAGGAAGTAAGATACACAGAGGCTTAGGATTTTAACTAATGGCAGATGAGAAGAATGTAACATTTTAGGAGTAAATGCCACAGTGTAAAATGTAAAATATTGGCAGTCCTTCTCCTTCAGTAAAATTACCTACAGCTGTATTGGCAAATAACTTGTCGTTTATATTCAAAAAGCTAAATGATGGGCAATTTGGACTCATTTACCTTTTTAAAATCCATGCAAATAATGACAACATTAATCTTATTTCCCCCAAAAAAGTATAAACTTGTTTGAAATGCCAATTCTCTAAAGAGACTTGCACTGACTATAGTGTATCCAAATTAAAAATCATAATTTAAAAGAGGAATTAAAGACTTCAAATTTGTTTGAAATGTAGGTGATACGAGATTACAAATCTGTTTCTGCCATATAAAAATAAACATTTAGTATTCACCCGTTGTAGTCAAGAACCGTATCTACTACCTCAAAACACCCCTCTTTTTTCATGATATCAAAATATTGTTTTTATTCCAGCAATTATGTCAAAAATGAAGCCTTTTTTTTCTAAATTTCAACTTTTATTTTCTATACAAGGGGTACCTGTGCAGGTTTGTTACATGAGTATATTGCATCCCAGTAGTGAGCGTAGTACCCAGTAGGTAATTTTTCAACCCATGCCTCACTCCCTTTCCCCTCTAGTAGTCTGCAGTGTCTATTGTTTCCATATTTATGTTCATATGTGGTCAATGTTTAGCTCCTACTTACAAGTGAGAACATGTGGTATTTGGCTTCCTGTGCCTCCATTAATTCTCTTAGGATAATGGCCTCTAGTTGCATCCGTGTTGCTGCAAAGGACATGATTTCATTCTTTTTTCTGGCTATGCAGTATTCCATGGTGTATATGTATCATGTTTTCTTTATCCACCTTACTGCTGATGGATACCTACATTGAGTCCATGTCTTTGCTATCATGAATAGTGCTGCTGTGAACATATGAGTATATGTGTCTTTATGGATACAAAATCAATGTACAATGTACAAAAATCAGTATTTCTATACACCAATAATGCCCAGACTGAGAATCAAATGAAGAACACAATCCCATTTATAGTAGCCAAAAAGAAAGTGAAAGACCTGCTGGGAGCTATGGCTTATGCCTGTAATCCCAGCACTTTGGGCGGCCAGTGGGGGTAATCACCTGAGGTCAGGAGTTCAAGACCAGCTTGGCTAACATGCTGAAACCCAGTCTTTACTAAAAATACAAAAAAAATTAGCCGAGTGTGGTGGCAGGTGCCTGTAATACCAGCTACTTGGGAGGCTGAGGCAGGAGAATTGCTTGAACCCGGAAGGTGGAGGTTGCAGTGAGCTGAGATCACACCACTGTACTCCTGCCTGGGTGACAGAGTGAGACTCCCCGCCACAACTCTCCCCAGAAAAAGAAGGGAGGGAGGGAGGGAGGGAGGGAGGAAGGAAGGGAGAAATACCTAGAAATACCTAACCAAGGAGGTTAGAAATCTCAAAAAAATATTTTGTGTGTGTGTGGGTGAAGGTGCCATATAATGTATTATATTCCAAACTCAATAAATTAAACTTTAGTAACCCCTAAAATTAGCCTTTTATACTTTCTAGGGCTCATACATTTCTGTTAATATTATGTGTTTGCTTCTTATTTAAAATCTATTCTCCAAGTTTTTCTGGCCCTATTTGTTGGTCCTCATGTTATGGAGTTGATAACATCAATAATAATTATCAACCAATCTTTATCAAGTATTTAAAATGTGTCAATGTTCTTAGCATTTCAATTTTAAAATAATTCAGTGTTCACCTCTTATAAGAGTTGAGGAACATCACATTTTAAAACAAAAGCAAATCCCAATCAGTAATATTTCCAGGACTTGTGCTCAGAACGATGAAACTCACTGGCATGGTCACTGTTGTAGAAAGTATTACCTTCTGTTTCTGTACTTATATTCACCATCACTAAGCTTTCGTCACTGTACTCAGAACTTTACTATTTTTAGCACAAGAAATAATATTTCATAATTCTCATTTAGGGAAAAACTCAAAAGAAATGTGAAAGCAATATATCGGTTACTTTTGGTGTTTGGCTTGAATATGCAGAGTTTATAAAAAATGTACATTTCAGATGATATTTGTGTTATTAAAAATAACGCAACCCAATTTTGGTGTTCTATGTGTGGGTAAAAATTGCTGGAGAAACTACCTTCTTATGTTATTTGTGTTTAAATATTATTTTTCCTATTTCTTTAATAGCATTTAGGAACTCTTTTACAAAATTTAATTCATAAACAATATATCTCATTAGTCCTTTTAATACTTAAATTGTTCCAAATGTAGCCAATGAGAGCTTATTTAAGCTGACCTCTGGGCCCTTTTGCCATTTCCTTGTCAGTTTTTAAGCACTTCCGTACCTTCTGGCACAATATATAAGGGATATAAGGGAGAGGAGAAAATTCCTCATTACTAAGGAACGACAAGTGAAAATGCAAAATGATTGATATAAATAGAAAGACATATTTTTCACAATTACTAAAGCAGTCATTGAACCACTCAAACATCATCAATCATTGGGTGAAAAACAGAAAATAGGATATTCACAACTTAAGTAATAAAACTTATCACCAGCGATAGGTCAGATGTAATTATGCAATAACAAGGAGATATTTATGTTAATATATCGTATCAATAAAATATTATACATATATTGACGTATGTTAATATCAGTAAGTTTTATGCAGGTGTAGCTAAATACTATCAGTCAGTTTATGCTTTATATAAAACTGTTAGATGAACTCAAACAATGTATTTATACATGAATATATTGTTTCCATATCTATATAACACCCCAAAACAGTAATTAAACATTAAGTCATGCAAACCTTTCATGAACACTGAAGAAATTGTAACAAGTTGTTGATATCTGGGAAACTCATTGGTATGATAAATTTATATAATCACGTTTGTGTTTTATTATTTTGCAACTAAACCACTGAATCTACTACTTTTCAACTCATAAAGACCTGTTAAAATAGTGGCTTCTTGCCTTATCATTGTATTGCCCTCTTTTCATTTTTCATAAGCATCATTTAAAAGCCTACCTCCGCCTTTCCTGCAGTCTCATCTTAACTTACATCATGCCCACTTTTTAACTGTCAAAGCAGCAACACTTTCTGCTTCATACTTGGTCTTTTTAACCTGTCTTGTTTCTGTGTGTGTGTGTGTGTGCGCACGCACATGCAAAATAATATAGTATCATGTTTGAGGAAAGCACAGAAAAGCCTTAAACTGAGTTACATTTTCCAAAGTGCCTTTCCCAGAGCCTTGCTCTTAGGAAGTTCTGAACATTTGTGGAATGACGCTGACATCTTTGTCATTATTATTAATTATTTTTAATAGTAGTAGTGGTATTGTAAAGCAAGCACATTCTTTTTTGGTTCTGATGAGCATATATACTTCAGAAACACACACACACTGTCTCTTTCTCAGAAACACACTCACAAACTTATCAATGTATTTTATTAGAAGCACTTGCAATCTTATCTGGAACTCAGAAATGCTTCCCAGAATTACTTTTAGGTTTTATGAGTTTATTTTTGCTTATTTTCAAGCCTCTTCTATTTCCTGTAGTTTCTGACCTACCATATTCCTCATCACTCAAATAATCACTCAAATAATCTCACCCCCACTCCACCATGGGCACAGCTGGCAGGGGCCCCTCAGTTCCTGATAAATGCCTGGCAGTCTTACTGGCATCTATTAAATAAATTCCCCTTTATTCATCTCATCTGATTACAGTGGAGCACATATCCCTATTTGGTCTAAATTTCTCCCAGCTTTTCTCTGAATCATATCCCCTCTTGGAGGCCCTATTTAATCTATTAATGTTATGCTTTCCTCCAATCTTTATATTATCTCACCTCACTTTCATTCCAGCTGTTATAAACATCTTTTCAAAACCCTCTTTAAACCTAAAATTAAAAGCATTTTTGATCTCATATCCCCCTCCACTCATAGTGCTATTGTTGTTTGCTAAGCAAATTTTTGAAATGACTTCATATGTCCCTGTGTATGTATACATGTGTCTTAAGAATTTGAAATAGAAATGGCAGTGCAGTTCTTCATCATCTTCTTTGATCCTCTCTGACCATCTTGTGGATTAAGTCATCTTGTAAAACTCCAGTTTGTCTTCTCTCTTAAAACTTCCCACACAGCTCAAAAGCCTTAATCCTTGTTGTGGCCTGTAGGATCTTTCTAGGTGCTTATGCCTCTTCTTCCTTTTGTCCAGATTACTTTCCCTTGCATTTTCAAAAGGAAGACAAATTCCCTTGCAATTTCTCATCCTCTTCTCTGGTTAGTTGCTAATAATTTTTCAAGTAGATAGGATATCTCTTTTTGGATATCTTCCCTGAAATTCCGAAGTGTGTTACATTTCCCCTATGTGCTCTCATGCCAGTGATTAGATCATATAATAATTGTCTATTTATTTGTCTGTATTTCCCTCTATCATAAGGTTTATGAAATCAAGCACCCTGTGTATTTTTTTTAACCACATGCTTTCAAAATCTTGTAGGAGGCCTGTCAGATGGAAGCTATTCACTAACCATTGATTAAATGAAATCTTAGCTATTGGCCTTCTTGCATAGGCTATTAAGTGTAGTATATTTCTATGTCTGTGTATGTGTGTATGTGTGTCCTCAAACTATTCCTTGTGCTATGAAGGTTAAGAATATTGACAAAAGTATCCTCAGACATCAGCTTTTCATGAATATTTTGATTGCATTATTGCTTCTTTCAATTTTGGTATTAAAAATTGTAAATGTCATGGGTATTTAAAGGCATATTTATTCAGCACATTGTTGTAAATGATAGAAAGCCCCTGTCCTGTTTGTGCTAGATTTTGGTCTTTATTTTTATTAAAAGCTTCAGTGAATTGCTTTGGCTTTAAAAAATGTTTTTATACAGAATTCATGTAGGGTATTAACTGATTAATCCTTCTGCTAGAAGATTATGAAACTCTCAAATCTGAACAGAATTCAACAAATCCAGATTAATAGCATTTAAGCATTGGAAAGGTGGTTTCTCTTGGGAGCTTGGGCAATTATTTTAAACTCTGTACCCAAGTAACTCAAGCCATTGAGAAATGTCCTGCCTTTTCAATTCTTTCAGCCCAAAGAGATGACTGACAACTTTGCCTGCTTTTCATTACCCTTCATCGGATCAGCCTGTATTAACAGACTAAAAGGAAATTGGAATTTAGTCTATGGCTAAGCATTGTGAAATATATTTAGTAACTGTCTTAGTCCATTTGGATGGCTGCAACAAAGTAACATCAAGTGGGTTGCTTATGAACAACAGAAATGTGTTTCTTATGGTGCTGGAGGCTGGGATGTCCAAGACTGGTGTCTAGTGAGGGCCTGCTTCCCGGTTCATAGATGGCACCTTCGCTGTTTCCTCGCCATGGTGGAAGGGATGAGGGGTCTCTCTCAGGCCTCGCCTATAAGGGCAGCAAGCCTAATCATGAAGGCTCTGCCCTCTTTACCTAATAAACTCCCCAGGGCCTCTCCTCCCCACAGCATCACCGTGGGGATTAGGATTTCCACACATCAATCTTGGGAGAACACCAAAATTCTACCATAGCAGTTTCTCCCTCTCCCTTCAGAGGGAGCCTGTGGGAGTGCTCTTCATCAGCCCTTGGCATTTGGAGATGAACAGCAACATCTGCTATACTGCTGTTTATTGTTGGCTTCTCCTGACCCCTCTTCCATATCCTCTCCCCTTAGGAATGTTTTCTTTTATGTAAAACACTAGTTTTGCCATTAAACTAACTGAAACATTAAGCTAACTCATTTCTGAGTAAGACACTCGAGAGAGAACTCCACAGATCACTTCCAGTTCTATCTGCTACAAGACTGTTTCATTGACTTTTGTTGTGTGTGTGCGCGCGCACGTATGTAATCTGCATGTAAATATGTGTGCATGTGTGGGTGTCTACGTGTGTCTATGTGTGTTTGTGTATGCGTATGCATATGCATGTAAATGCATGTTTGTGTGTGTGTCTCAGTGTACATGTGTGTCTGTGTCTGCAAATGTGTGTGTGCGTGTGTGTGTGTGTGTTAATCTCAATTACGTCCCCTTATTTAGAGTTTATGGCACTATTTCTGTCTTGTCAGGCTAGTGCTTAGCATTCCATTGACACCAAATGAAGTTAAACTGTAATTACTGCTACTTTTATTTCAAAATGATATTTACTATTGACTTTTGTCAATATTTTGTTACTTAAATTGCTCCCTCCTTCTGAACTCTGGACCTGACAGCATAAAGATCTGGACCATGTAAAGATCTGGCAATTTTTAAAGTGCACAGTTTATCCTGGGCTTTAAACATAATTGTAGCACACTTAATAAGTATAATAACTTAACAGCATGAGTGTTGTTTTCATAAACATGTCTGCGTAATGATAGACTCACTTCTAAAAAGAAATCATCTAATCAATGTGAATTCCAGTTATTTGTCACATATCCTGATGTGGGACTGACATCTTGATGTGGGATTTTCTAAAAACATTTCTTGGCAGAAGCTTGTCTTGGGAGATTGTAAACAATGGAATGGGTATGTTTGTTTTTCTGTTTAAATTTCAGTTATTAGGGTCCACTTTCCTCTTCTCTAGGCAGAGGCCTATTCCCAATGTTCTTTGTATTTTCAGCTTCAGATATACTGAAAATTTGGTGACAACAGTTTGATATTTAATTGGACTTTATATTAGATTAAGAGAACAGGAAGTTAATGCACAATGACATTCTTATTTCAGCATCTTCAGTCTAGGACAGAGATGTTCAGTGAAGATTTTTGCCCTGCGAAATTAATGAGGGAAAATAATCTATAAAATATTGTGTTGACATCATCTATAAAGTTCTGTAGCTAAAACACTGTGGATATTTTGTATTTGTCAATAAAATGTTTGCAATTTGCACTAATTGTGAAGAAAGCCAGTCCTAATTATGAACAATGTAAACTACAGAATGTATTTAAAGATCTAGAATATTATTACATAATATTAATCAGGGCACTTCAAATTAGTCTAGGCAGTTGAAATGCTTGGAGGATCTGTTTCCAAGAAAAACAATAAAGACAAAACCTCTATTTTAAAATTTCAGATCACACTTTTCAAAGTAAATGCTCCTTAAATGTAATCCAGATTAACTTTTATTTAAAATTATTTCTCTCTCCCTGTAGCATCTTTACATATTGTAATTGGTTATTGAATACTAATAAACAGAAGAAGTTAGACCTTTGTTCATTCAATTGAGTTCCATGTTCTTCATATCTAAAACTTTTTGAACCCAATAATGGGGGGAAAGATTGTACATACATAGACAACTGGAAGTCAGTTCACTAATTTTCTTGTATGGCATGTTTGATTTCTATCCATAATTGAAGGAGCTTTAGTTTTCTTAGAATATAAAATAATGGAAATCAGATACGGATAAATTTGTATTTTCATTTACATAAGAATATATTGAATTCTTTTTGTATTTATGTGATAGAACTATATAAAATAAAATTTCTAATAAAATTATTCTATTGTCTTAAAATTTTTAAGGTATAGTTGATACCTTAAAATTTATAGTTGATAAATAAAAATTATATATATGGTGTATGACACGATGCTTTATACATTGTGAAATAGTTAAATCAAGCTTACTAAACTAGCATCTGACATACTTATCATTTTTTGTTGAGAACATCTAAGATCCACAGTCTTAGCATTTTGTAAGGATACATTATTGTTAACTATAGTTACCATGCTGTACAGTAGATTTTGTGAACCTGTTCATCCTGTCTAGCTGAAATTTTGAACCCTTTGACAAACATTATTCTATTCCTCCACCCCTCCCTCCAGCCCTTTGCCACCACCATCCTACGTTAAGCATTTATGAGTTTGATTTTTGTAGGTTCCACATATGAGTGAGATAATGCGGCATTTGTCCCTCTGTGCCTGCCTTACTTCACTTAGCATAATGTTTTCCAGATTCATTCATGATGTCACAAATGTCAGGATTTCTTTCCTTTTTTAAGGATCAATAATATTCCACTGTACATCTACACTGCATTTTCATTATCCGTTCTTTCATCGATGACCACAAAGATTGATTTTATATCCTGGCTACTGTCAATAATGCTGCAGTGCACATGGGACTGCAGAGTTCTCCCCAAGATAGTGTTTTTATTTCCTCTGAACATATATCTAGAATTGGGATTGCTGGATCTTATGGCAGTTCTAGTTTTAATTTTTTGAGGAGCATTCAAACTGTTAAATGTAAACTTACTATAAAATTTTACATATTTTTTGTCTTTGAAAAATTTTTCAAAAACGAAAGCTGCATGAGATCATAAGGGAGAATCTCTAACTTATTCAGTGATCAGTTAACGATGTGTGTGATGTAATCTGAAAAATCTCAAAGACTCAAGGGAAAAAAAAAGAAGGAAAAGTGAGAGGGAGGGAGGGAGGGAGGAAAGGAAGGAAGGAAAAAAGAAAGGAAAGAAGGAAAGAAGGCCACTTCTTCTGTGTCTGTAATGAAATATTCTTTCCTGGTGAATAATCCAAGTTACTTTTATATTGATACTGGGAGAAATAGTAACTTTCTTTCATTTTTTTTTCACTTTTTTTTTTTCTTAAATAGGAAGGAGGAAAGACCGTAAAGGCATTCAGCACTGAGGAAGTAATAAATAAGTAGCAATGTCAAAGAGATCTGAATGACTCATTTTAACTGTAGTAAAATTTTTGGTAAGGATCAATTCTGTCTGCATAATATGATACAGGCAAAATGTTAGCCACTGCCTTATTTAATAATGTTATAAAGAGGAGGATAAGATTAAGAAATGACTGAATGAGTTATGAAAACACACCATATTCTATTACAGCTGCCTAAAGAGAAGAGGTCATGTGGCAAACACAGTAATTCCTGGAGTTTCTGACAATTCGTATATAAGATCATAGACCATTTTTAAATGATAAAGATGAATGGAATAAAAAACAAGTGCTTACTGTAACACATATAAAAAATTTGACAGTGAACGAAACAAGAATTTATTTTGAATCAGGAATATGAGGTGATTCATTTTGAATTATTTTGAATCAGGAATATAGTCCTATACTATAGGAAGTATAATATATGAAAATATGAGTGACTTTATCTGATTCATTTCATTGTTATCCAAGGAAATACAACTTGCTTTCCTCATCTATATTTGACTAATTTATATTTGGCTTATAATGTTGCAAAAAATAATAATTTAGCACGTTTTCTATAAAATCATCTAGATATTATCGAATTACAATTTCTCATCTCTTGTGTAATGAAAAAATAGGTGCTTTTTAGGAAACCTATCCTTTTGTGTGCCACCAGATAGTCACTTACTGTTACCATAATTACCTGAGTTTGTGTAAATATGTAGTTGCCTATATCATTTATTACTATGAAGTATGCATTAGCTGTTAGTCTTGCTATTTACAATTATTATTATTGTTGTGACATCTGTATTAGAAGTGACAGACAACACAGTTTCCAAAGGGACTTGAAGGGGTTATGATGGCTCCTGAATTGTATTGTAAATAATAGCATGGAGAGGCAGCTTGCAGTGTTGAAAAAAGCACTATGCCATGCAATAGGCAATTATTTAATTTTGAAGTTATGTTATTATATTTTCAAATGAAATGTGAATTCCACTGTTTCTTCCTGTGTTTCTCATTATTAATTCATCATTTATCCTCCTTAGGTGATTATCATGGTTCATGTATCATTCTTTGGCTTATATAATATACATAGCTGACATTATATATGGTGACAATTTGATATTTCTCATTATAATGGAATTATTTTCCTTGTATACTGTAAAGGAGGGTCCTGTATTTCAGGAAACAAATATTGAATACTTATTTAACAAATAGAAACATGTCACTGAGCAGATTTTGCCATTAAATTCTGCCACACTTAGAATTTGAAACACTTGGAAGTAGCCCAGTTACCTTAATTTGATCATTACACGTTATATGCTTGTATCAAAATGTCGTATGTGCCCCATAAATATGTGTAACTATTATGTACCCATATAAATTAAAAATAAAATTCAGTTTAGCTCAACGCAATAAGACACACTATAAATTCAACTACCTATTATACACCAGGTCCTCTGTGAGGTAATTAGCAGTGTCTGTACCCTTGAGGAGCGTATGGCTTGGTATACAGATTTCCCACATAATCTGTCAGTTTATCTGTGCTCTATTTTCTGAGATATGAGAAGCAGGGATGTGGCTAGATAAAGAAATAGAAGTTGAAAGATCTTAAAAATATTTCATATCTCATATGATATACAATCTTATATGATATACAGTCTCATAAGATATATACAATGTAGGGCAATTTTAGGTTGCAAACTTAGATTAGGTGTGGTAATAGTCATAGATTTGAAAAATTTATTGCGGCTGTATGGAAGATGGACTAGAGCAGAAAGAATTTAGAATATAAAGACAAACTTGAATACTACCAGAGAGATACAGCTCTGGATAAAAATGGAGATTTTTAAAAATAAAAGCAAAGGAGGAAATTGTGACACACTTCAGAGTAAGCTGCACCCGGATTTTATGACTACTTGGATATTTGGGACAAAGGAGGTGTGCGAGGAATTACATTTTGAAAAGGATATCCTCTCTATCTGATATGCTAGGTCAGGGGAGAGGATGAAGATGGTGCTACTGAAGGAACCGCGGGTTTGCTTAGGAAGTGAATGACTTTGATATTGCTGATAGTGACTTCAGAGTAACATAAAGAGGAAGAATGACATGGAATGGCAAACAGCAACTGTGGGGTAAGCGCCCAAGGAGTCAGAACTAGAAATACAGATTTTTAAATATTTAGTGTGTGCTGAGTACTGATAACTTCTTAAAATAAGGAGATTTTACCTTATTTATTACTAGTAATTATTAGATTTATACAAGTTTAAATGCTTTTTATTCTCACCCTTCACTTCAATAATACACTATATCAAATGCATATCATTTTAACTGTGTGTGTTTGCGCTGCAGGATAGGGAAAGGTAATTAAAAAATTCATAGAGATGATAATTATGTTTCGTGTGTGTGTGTGTGTGTGTGTGTGTGTGTGTGTGTGTGTGTGTGTGTGTGTGTGTGGTTTTTATTTGAAAACTCGTATAATCTTTAACCTTCCCTGGGGGTGAAAGGCGGCCGCCACCAAAGTGGCGCAGCAGACAGCCCAGGGGAGACTGACGTCATCTACTTGCTCACCATCCGCCGGAAGTCACAAACATCATGGTTCCCTGCGTGCTCATCTGGGGCCTGGTGCTGCTCGCCTACTTCCTGCCGGCACAGGCTGCCTTCGCCAGAGTCTGGGTGCTGCTGCCCCCGTGATCCCCTGCGTGGGGATGCCATGAACTCGTGGCCGAAAATACAAGAGGGCAGGACACTAGAGGCCAGGACGCCATCAGCGAGGTTGGACAGGAGCCAGAGGCGGGTGGAGCGCGGCAAAGGCGCCTCCACTGTATCCCGTGCCACTGGCTACTGCAGCTGCGCCTTTAAGGACTGTTGGTGCGGACCCTTCCCCAGGAAGGCATCAGAGTCTGGGCCGCTCGCTCGGGTGCTCTTCAGCGTGGGCTCCAACCTTATCTCATCAGGGCCTACTTGAACCAAGTGCCCGATCTTCCTTACCCGCTGGGTATCCAGCCTTAGCGCGCACCAACTACAACTTCAACTTTCCACCCATCTCCACGGGGAAATTGATTTTGAAAAAACAGGCCACTGCCACCACAGCATTATGATCTTTTCCCTCTGCTGACCAATCTGTATTTTGTGAATTTCACAAGAGGAATGGTGTGTACCCATTCTTTGGCGTGTGCCAGTCTGGCCCCAGTCCAGGGGTCAGCAAGCAGGAAAACGGTTTAAGCAGGCTCTGAGGTGTTAGTCTTCCAGAAAGCAATGACTGCTCTTTGTTCACCCTTGCTGACCTCCCCGCTTTTCTCAGGCCCTGCCCCACGTAACTCTGGAAGCTAGGAGCTTCTGAGCTATCTTTGTTCATCTCATAGCCAAACAAGAGACCCTTTGCAGGACTTGGATATAGGGATGCTGGAGCCAGGAAACTCTCTCCTTTTCTGGCCTGGCCCTGCTGGAGTGGGTGAGAACCAAACACCTTCAGTGCCGGTGGCCCTCAGGCCCACCTGTTCAGAGCTGAGGATGCCCTGGCCCTCCCTCTGTCATTTATTCTAGGACTTATTGGTCCAGCACTGCCCATCTCACCCCCATGAGACTCACTCATTGCGGATCCCACCCCACCCAGCCCCTTTCTTCCCCACCTTGGAGACTCCCTCTGCCTAGTATCCAAGACTGTGAGAGAAGGCAATAACATGGGGCCTGAATGGTGTGTGTGGGTGGGGAGGAGGGGGAAATATGTATATAACCGTCTTCAGAAAGTTGTGTGGAAAAGATGCTGGTAAACGAGCAGAGAACAAAGCATAAGAAATTTTCATTAAACATGTGGTTGTTGACTTTGAGTTAGGTGCTGGAGATAAAGCAGTCAGGTCCTGTTAAAGTTTTTGTTTTAGAGGAGGGGGCTCAGAGTAAATACTTAACAGTAAACAAAAAATAGATGAAGATAAATGCTGTAGAAGGATTTTTTAAAGTGTGATGCAGCCGGGCGCGATGACTTGTGCCTGTAATCCCAGCACTTTGGGAGGCCGAGGCGGGTGGATCACCTGAGGTCGGGAGTTGGGGACCAGCCTGACCAATATAGAGAAACCCCGACTTTACTACAAATACAAAATTAGCCGGGTGTGGTGGTGCATGCCTGTAATTCCAGCTACTGGGGAGGCTGAGGTGGGAGAATCGCTTGAACCTGGGAGGCAGAGGTTGCGGTGAGCTGGGATCGCACCATTGCACTCTAGCCTGGGCAACAAAAGCAAAACTCCATCTCAAAAAAAAAAAAAAAGAAAAAAAAAGTGTGATTTCGGAGATGAAGGGCGACTCTTGTCTGAGGAGGCCGCCTGCTGGCTCCAGACGGTGAGCCACCGGTGGATCAGGGAAGTGATTTCGGAAGTTAGGGAGACATTTGGTGCACTTGAGGAACAAAAATGAAGTGAATATGGTGGGTAGAATTGAATAACATGTTTGGAAAGGTCAGTGGGAGAGTTGACTGAGTAGGGCTTTGTAAGCCGTGGCACGCTGCTTGGATTTTATCTGCAGTTCTCTGAGAAGACCCTGGACAGTATTAAGCAGGGATTTGTCCATCTCTGATTTATGAGGTTTTTTTTTTTTTTTTTCCTTTAGAGAACAATCTGGCTGCTGTGTTACAAGTAGGTGGGGGGTGGGGGTTGCAGGGAGAAGAGAGAAGAGGATCAGGGAGACCATTTAAGATGCTCTGGTGATATTACAGCTGAAAGAGATGTCTAATCAATAAATATCGAATGAGCGAGTGAGTGAATTGCCATTTGCTTCAGGAAAACTGTCGCTTGCTCTGTTCAAATAGAGAATTGTTCTTGGCTGAGCCTGAAATATAGAGAAACTTTCAAATCACCTGATACAGTTTGCCTCTGCTCTCAGTAATGAATTCTGTTTTGCCCTATTTTTTATTTCAAGTTTCAAGCAATCTGGTTTCTTATCCCCTAGCACAGTTACTTACTTTACAGTATTGGTTATGGAGTAATTATAAGTAGTATTATTACTGTTCTAGTTTACATTTATCTCCTCAGCAGGGACTGTAATCAGTGCTTTACATGCGTTATCTCAGATGATTTTCCCAAGCAACCCTTTAGTTAGGTAATATAAATATTCCCATTTTACTTATGAGAAAACTGAGACATAACCTCACCTAGGAAATAGTTCTTCCAGTTCTTATTTAGGAAAAGCCAGAAAACTGCTTAAAATACCTGTTTCACTTGAGATTAAAGAGGTATAATAAAAACAGGTGGGCCTACCAACGTATTTCAGGCCAGATTCTGAGTGTGAGCGCTGGGCCAGGTAAGGTTACTGCGCACACAATGAGGTTCCCTTCTTCCTTGCACTGTACCAGTCTCCCGAGTGTCTTTATAAGGAGAATTTCCCCAGGGACCTGCAGACCTTGAAAGAAAAGGCGGCGCATCATATTGTTGGCTTAGGGTCTCAGATTTCTGTGCTAAGTCAACTACCTGGGCTCTCCTAGATTGCATGTGCCTTGGAGTTGTTATCTGTTCATTGTTGCAATAGTTAGAAGGTGGCTTCGTCCTCCTCCCAGGTCTCTGGGCTGCTCATCCCTAGTGCTCACTGACACCTACAAGAAAGGAAGTTCTCCAACTATTTCTAGATCTTTTTCTTTGCCTTTCTTCCCAATCCCTCATCAGGAGAATTGAAAACACACACACATACACGCAAGCACACACAGACATGCATACATACTTATAAACATATATACATACGCATAGACACACACACACGTAGGATCTCATTATTTCTTTAAAGAAACATTTATTCTTCTTTTCATTTGTCCTCAGTCACAAAGTCTGGTCTAGAGGCAGGTAAGTTATTCAATTCAAAAACTTCTTTATAAGAAACAAAGAATTTCAAACATAGGTCATTCATATCATGTTGTTGTATGTTCTGATTTTATCCGTGGTGAAAAATCTCATACTATTTGAAACCTCTTCAAAGACAGTTGCTGGCATTTGCTTCCCTTGTTTCACAGCAGTGCTAGTATGTAAGTTAGAGAGAAAAACATATTTTATGTTTAGCTCATATGGTAAAATAAAAATGTTACAAGTATCAACTTGGGAAAAAAATGAATATTTTTTATTTTATGAAACTAATATAACCCTGCTTTCCAAAGATGAGAGAGAAGTTGATACTTGCTGTTTCATTATAAATAGGCTGGCCAAGTAAAATGTAGGAATACTGTTAAATTTGAATTTCAGGTAAACAATGAATACTTTTTGAAAATATAGAAAAATACAAATAAAATTTATTTGTACTTTTATTTGTTAAATATGGCAACCCTGATTTTTAAACAATTTTAAGTGAATATTTAAATATTAAAAAGATGTTAAAAGGCCCCATCAATTTATAAAATCACAATGGTGACATCATGTTCCCTTGTATTCCCCCAGTAGTTAGAGTGGTCCCTGTTAACTCAGACTCACCTGATTTCTTGCAGCCATTGAAGATCCCTACATATCAGCTGTATTTTCTATCTGGAGTCTGTCTTGCACCCAGCACTGTCAGTCTATGCCCTGGGGACAACTAGACCCTCACCATAGTGGCTTGCTGGCAGACCAATCCCATGTCCTTGCTAGGTCATATGCAGGGATTTTTGAATCCCTTCCATGTTACAATATTGCTGAGGGAAAGAGACTCAAGACCACTATTTCATGTTCTTTCCCAACCAAATAATCTATGTAATGATTTTAAGTGGCTTTGACCACATGTCTTGCTATGGAATCCACTGGAGGGAAACTGTCTCCTACGATTACAAATAGAAGCAGGATACGTTCCTTCTGTGCTGTCCCTCTTGCTTTTAGCTTCCTATCCACCCTATCTGGGTTTTTCTTTCACAGCCCTACTGGAGGTGCACACGTTTCCCCCATGCACACAGGCTTTTAAGACTCAGTGAAAATTCAAGAAAGTCAGCTTTCAGACACCATCACACCTTTCTTTCCTTCTGTTGAAGCCAAAAATCATGGAAAGAAGCTTTATTAAAGTAGAATTTTTAGGAAATGAAAATACATTGCAAAATATTTTTAAATCCCTCATAGTTTAATATAGATTTTATTCTATGTGTGTCCTTGGTGAAGAGGGCTTCATTCCTTCTTTCCTCCATCTCCCCTTCTCTCACACTCTGCTTTTTGCTCTTTCTTCTTTCCTCTCCTTTCTTCTCCCTTTTTCTCCATCCCCCTCTTCCATTCTTCCTTTCTCTCTTTCATTTTCCTTTTTTGCTTTCCTTCTTGAAATCATGTGTGAACAATTATAAAAGCATCATGCCCCCTTAAATATTGGAGAAGCAGAAAAGCTTTGAAAGATTGAATGACCCTGATGCTGAATTTTTCAGTTACAAGGCAACTCTCGCCTGCTTTATTCTAATATCAATAAGAATTGTTCATTTGAGACTCATCAGAAAATGTGCTTAGATCTTTAAAATAAAAATTTTATCTGTAAGCAATTTGCATTTGACTTTTGATATGGTTTGTACATGGCTTAATGTATTCCAAAGGACCATTCACTGGAAAATGTGTTGAAACTTCTTATAATGCCATTTTTCGATTTTGAACCAACTTACATACCACTCCCTGGGGAACCGCCAGTGCCTTCTTTGGCAAGAAAATCTTTGGCCATAGGAAAACTAAAATAGTTCAAAAGTTTTCCCAATGCCAAATTTAACAGTCAGTATATTCAGAGCTGGAATAATTCTTGTCAAAACAAAAATGAATTGAGTTTTGTAATTCTTGTTAACAAATGGAAATAGCCCCTTTAGAAGTCCTACAGCCTGTGATTTTAATTATCTGTAGCAAAAAATTGCAGTAAATTAAACAATGTAACAGAATGTAATGTTTTAACAACAATGTATCCATTGTAGATACTTAAAAATCATTCATTTTAAAAGTTTATGTTTTTATATCACAAAAAATATAAAACCTGAACCAAACAATTATTTCACTTCCGAGTTCCAGAAGGGTACATTTTGCATTGACTTTAACATATCAAGAAAAAAACTCACTAAATCACTCCTGAAGGGATGATGTAGCTAATAAATACCAGTTATATATTTTAGGAATTTAATCAACTTTAGCACAACAGAATAAGCATTTGTATAACATATTCCACCATACTGGAAAAAAGAAAATGTGGTTAAGTAGAGAAGAATATTGGAATCTTACTTTCACAGAGTAAAATTGGAAAAACAAAAGTGTTGATCTTATCAGGAATAAGTAGTTTCCAAGGGCATGCAGTAACACTGAACATTAGGATTGGATCCAGTGGAAATGCACTAATATTAATTACAAATTCCCACTTAGTATTTAGAAATGTTCCCATAATGAGACTGCAAAAAATCAAGTAATTTGACATTAGGAGTATGAAACAAAAAATCGGAAAGAAAAATATCACAGAATTGGCAAATAGTTTAACCTTTGCAGAGAGAAATTCAGCATTTTCTGTGCTGCCAACCATTGCTGAACATACTTTCCTATGTGAACCCTCATTTAGATGGCCCTGCCTTTACCTCGAATTGTGTTCCTGGAAATAAGAAAGCTCTATTTTTCCTGCCATCATCCCAAGCTATGTATCTTGAAAACTCATTGTTCCCTTTCTATCTTGTTCATACATATCTTGAAAAGTCATTGTTCACTTTAGATATATCAGCTCTTCTAGTAAATAGGCAATAACTATTCCTACTTGCTTTCACTAGAAAAAAAAATTTCATTCTATTAGACACAACTTTCCAGTTTTACTAAACACACGTTAAACAATATGAGCTACTTATCATAGCTATCTAACTTTTTCTATTATTTTTACTGTTTTAACTTTTATTTTTGATTTAAGGGTACATGTGTAAGTCTGTTTCCTGGGTGTACTGTGTGATGCTGAAGTTTGGAGTCTGATTGATTGCGTCACCCTGGCAGTAAGCATAGGACCCAATCAGTTTTCAACCCTTGCCGCTCTCCTTCCTACCCCTTCTCAACTCCAGTAGTCCCCAGTGTCTACTGTTGCCATCTTTATATCCATGAGGCCTAGGGGTGGTGGAGGTTCCACTTATTTACAAATGAGAACATGGGGTATTTGGTTTTCCGTTTCTGCGTTAATTCACTTGCTGCCCAACATTTTAAATGAAAGTCTTCACAGGCAGTTTTTTTGTGAGTTTATCATATATTATTTTTCCCTAGGATGTAAGAATGGGTTTTGTTTTCTGGATATACCAATATATGTGATTTTTTTCTACATGAAGAATATACATAAGAGTAAAACATTTTCTAGGTATTCTAAACCCTTTGTCTAGTATTGAATGTAAGTGCCTGAGAACTCAGGAATTTGGTTTTTGTTTTCTCAAGAGCGGAAGAGAAATCAGAGGGATTCTTGGAAGGCATGCATAATCGTCACTTCATCCGCCAGGGTTCCCGGAGGAAATAGAAGGTGTTCTCAGAAGGACGGAGTAGAGAAGCCTTACTCTGGACAAGGCAGTTAATAGACAGGTTAGGGCAACCAGAAAGAGGAGAAAGCGGGAGGTGACCTCTGCCACCTCCAGGCCTACAGGAGGATAGAAGGGATTGGTGACCGTCATTGGAGTTGACCTTGAGAAAGGGGCCACCCATCAGGAATCGGGCTTGAGGAGAAGAGGTAGCAGGGAGCAGGTAGCAGGGCCGACTACGGCCTGCAGAGAGGGAGTGAGGGAATAAGCAGCGCTCCCTCCTTGCTTCCTCCCATCTCTTGCTGGCACATTTCTTTGTCAGAACCCAATTGGAAGCATGGAACGTTCTCCAGCAATCCATGAAGACCGGCCTCCAGGACAGAGAACAATGAGAGTGAAGGAATCTAAAGGGACCAGTGGAACTTGTAGTTCCCATGGTTATGTACACAGTAAAAGATTACTTGGATTAGTCAGGTGATATATGCTTTACCCGACGTCTTAATTATGTGAGTGCTGTGCACAGCCCCATCACTGAGTTTATTTATAAAATAGGCTACCTGTAGCATAAAAATAGTATTATTTTTAAAGATAGATTTGGTATATGGATGACTGCGTATTGTTGTGTGCTTTATATGACAATCCCATGGTGACAGTGCTGTTCGAAATACATATTTGCAGTTTGCAATACACTTTAGAACAACATTTATCTTTTGGGGGAGCCTATCAGCCCACAAGTGGGGAAGCAAGTTTCCAGATCTGTTCTAAGCCCAAAGCATCAGTTCCACAGATTGCTGAGACAAGTTTGTCCCATTGGAAGCTACAGTGAGTAGTAGGGTGTAACCTGGGAGCAAGTGGTCCTTAACTTTCATCATGATCAAAAAGGGTATGTTTTGGATTTTTGATCAAATAAAGCTATGTCTCTAATTGTATTTCTTTGTTTGCCATAGCAATGGAAAGCTTAAAGCAAGAGGGAGTCTAACTATACCATTCATTTTTTCAATAGCTATGACTTGAGTTTCTAAAACCCCCCAAAATATGAAGTCCTAAAGATGCAAATAAACAGTATTTATTCCTCCATTTCTCTAAAACATTATTCATTTTATATTTAAATAGAAGCTAACGTATATTTAGTACAGGCTACTCTATACATGTTTTAAAATTCAAAGATGACCCAATTCTTGTGTTTGGTTAGGTATACTATGACTCTATAGAAATTTCAAAGAAAAATTTTTGAACATTGATAACTTTTAAAGTGTTTGCCTGCATGATCAATATTCATTTATCAGTTTAACAGCCAAGAAGATAACCTTACATATTAGCATGAATTTGACCTTAAAATCATGTTTTCATATCTGTCATCTTCCTTCTACATTTGGTTTATTTAAACCTAACTGTGAAAAGAACACTGCTGTAGTATTTGATCCTTTAGCTTTGATCTCATTTAGGCTGAATCTGTCATAACATTTTTCAGTGGTGAATGCAATTTTAAAAAGTATTATCATTAACAAATGGTAAGGAAAACGTATATTGTCTTTCTTTTAACCTACAGAAAATTACACTAATATTACCTTAAATTGAGCGTTCAAGTATGAATGTTCATCGCACTGATAAATTGATCTATACTTCCCAAAATACATGAATATGTGTGTGTTTATTCTATACTCCCATTAGCTCAGTGTGGTGAAAGAGAGACGAGGCTTTCCAAATCACGCTGTTTTGGGCACTAGACTTAACAATATTTCGTGCATAGTTTAAAAATCAGATTAGCAGTCTTATTTTAGCACAGGGCGTTTGCTTGTTAAATTATATCAGCCATCATTTATTCTAAGGAATTTTCTTGCATGTTGAACATAAATCCATGGGCTTCAATTTCTAATCTGACACCTATCTAATTTGGTTCCTCCTCCCCTCCCCTTCCTTCTCCTCCCTCCTCTCCTTTGTTTTATTTAAATCATTATTAGAAAGTAGTCACTTTAAACTTACTGTTTTATTTCCTAATCTAAAAAACATGGGAAAAAATAATTAACGTTCTAGTTTCCTAACTACAACCTCCTCAGTCAATTTCATCATTTTCTTTGAGAAACAAATTCAATATATGCCATTGTAAGATTAGCATTGTTTTCTGATTCTGATAATACACATTTATTTCATGATTTTTTATTGGAATAACTTTTAATTTACAGAAAATTCACGAAGATTGTACAGAGAGTTTACTATTTATCCAGTATCCTCTAAAGTTAACATCATCCATTGCCATGATACATTTATTAAAACTAAGAAACCAATGTTGGTACATTACTATTAACTAAACTCCACACTTTATTTGGATATCATGGGCTTTGCCACTGATTTTTTTTCCTCTGTACCAGGATCCAATTTATGATACAAAATTGCACTTAATAGTTCTTAAATTTAGTACAGGTTTTCAGTTACAGAAAAAGACTACCAGATTATAGTATAGATTTCAATTAAGATAAGACATAAATTAAGACCTTTTGGTATACATCTAATTTAGATATTTTGTCAGTTTCATTTTGCTAAACTGTTTTCTTGAGTGCTCAGCACACTGAAGAATGCTTGCGTTGGGTGGTAAGGAAGCATGTAACTAAAAGATAAATGCATGTTGCCTGTTCTCGGGAACTAGTGGTTATTATAAACTAAAATAGAATAAACCAGGAAATAGGGTACATGCCAGAGGGAAGAGAGGAGTGGAGATATTAAGTTCATAGTGAACAAGTTTAGTCCTGAAGGATTCCAGTGAAAAGTTAAAAATAGGAGAATAAAAATCAAGGAAGAGTTCTTAGGTGACCCAGAGAGGATACAGTAACATGAGCTGGTATAAAAGCTAGCAGCATATGATACATTTTACAGTATGGGCTAGAGTAAGGGAAGAATGTGATTCCCATACCTAGCCCTTGATATAAAAGGGATACTGAGTCAGTTAATATATGAGATGAAATGTAGAAGCATGTTTTGCAGGATTCTAGGATTACAGGAATACAACCTTTTCCTCAGCTTTTACTTTGCTGCAGATGTGTTTTCGGTAATATGGTCATCATAGTACACTTTTACAGGATTAATTATGAGCTCTTTGGATGGAACCAATTCATTAATAGAAGTTAATATTACGTAACTTAAAATATGCTTCTCCAGGTAATCATTAACTTTGGCAAATTTTCACACACAAAAAAGAAATACACCTTGTCACCTGTGGTCTCAGTTGGAATGGAATTATAATTTCTTCCCATGAGCAGAAAAAAGGTATTTAATACTCTTTTAAGTTGAGATATAAAAATAATTGAGTGAATTGCTTAAAATTTCATAAAGTGCTTTGAATGAAAGATGCCACTAATATGATTAAACATTTCTTTTGCATCTGTTTAGTCTCTTGTCAGTGTGTGGGAGGGACCTGATTTTAATTTAATTATCAGAAGCATTAATACATTTAGACACAAATCAAGAAGGAACAAGTCAATTTCCAAACTTATTAGTAAATTGGCACACTCAAAATTCATTTATTTCTCCAGCATCTAAACTAATGAGGTGTTACAGCCTATTTGTTGACATATTAATAAAACTGAATGCCTTTTTATTAGTCAAATATGCACTACTTGAAATGGTAAAATAAATACGAGTTAGTAGTAGTGATAACTCAAAACAAGTTTAACTTTAAGATGCATGATAAATTTTAGTTTTTAAAAAATATCTTATGGACTCTGTATCATTTTAAATATCCTTATTGGTGTATAATTTAAAAGATTAAAGCTAATAAATGATACATGTGGGTAACTGTTTCTTTTTATTTCCCAAATGTCATCTAACTTTTGAGATGAAAAGTTTGCCACTCATTTTGATATGATAAAATGAGTGTCAAAGATACAAATCTTGACTGTAATATTGGCAAGAACCAGATTTTGTATTTGCTACTTACATATCCCTAACTAAATTAATCTATAGAAATGAGGTATCTAATGTATCTAAAATATTTCTAAAATATCCCTAATATATTTTAAGATCTTCTAAAATATTTCTGTAGTCTTCTTCTGTAATTAATATTCTCTGAATTTACATCAAACTACCTACCCTTAGTGACGCATCTAATCTCTTTGAATTAAGATATGTTTGTCAGTTGAACAAAATGATATTGCATAATCCGTCTGTGTTCTGCTATTTGAAGGCATCTCGATGTAGTGATAAGTGTCTTACACACGTGGAGAAGGAGATATGGAGATACGACTTTGATATGACTGAGGTCACGATACAGTGTGACGATTTAAAAATAGGCACAGATCTATAGGCTGAGGGACAACAATAATCCAGGTATGTGATATTGGTGAGGGCAGGTTTTACTTTTCAGGCAATGGAGATGGGTAGAAGATGTCCCATGTCAGGGAACTGCATAAGAAAGGCTCTGGAGGAACTTTCACATGGTCGTGTGAAGAACTCACACATGGTCCTTAGATGACTGGATGGCCAGAGAAGCCCAATATCTCTACCTCTAAAGTGAGAAGTGAAGGAAAGAGATATTTGCCCTTCTCCCACTTCTCTTTAAATTCAGTGCCAGGCCAGGCGCGGTGGCTCACGCCTGTAATCCCAGCACATTGGGAGGCCGAGGTGGGTGGATTACCTGAGATCAGGAGTTCAAGACCAGCCTGGCCAACATGGCAAAACCCTGTCTCTACTAAAAATACAAAAATTACCCAGGCGTGGTGGCGAGTGCCTGTAATCCCAGCTACTCGGGAGGCTGAGGCAGGAGAATCACTTGAACCCAGGAAGTGGAGGTTGCAGTGAGCCAGGATCGTGCCACTACACTCCAGCCTGGGTAAGGACAAATAAATAAAGAAATAAATAAATTCAGTGCCAGAGGAGTAAACCTTTGGTAGAGGATTGGGAGACCCAGCCAAAACCAGCACACACCTTCTGTCGTCAGGCACTTGGAAGAGAAGGACGGAAATGACCAAGCATTTTCTCGTTCATATCCCTTGAGGTTCATATCTGAGCGTGGAGAGGAGCTGAGATGTCAGTCACATGTGTGATGGTGATTTTAAACTGGGCTTGGCATGAGTCTTCCAAATGGAAAATTATCACAAAACTAGAGAGGGGTTCATCCAAGTGTTATAAATAGAATGGGACCTGACAATTTTCTTACAGCACATTTTGGGGAAAGAATTGAAGAAAAATTAACTTCATGTATGTTTGTATCCCATGGAATTTAGAACATTAAGCCCATTACCAAAGTGAGAATATATAGTAAAATTGGAAATGACAAAACAAATTAATATTTCGTAGCAGCATAAAAATGATCCATTTTAGAAGTTTTAGTTTGTGTATCTTATGTATATCTCTGCTAGCTAGAAGCCTCTGTAATAAAAATTATTCTACAAAATAAGAAACTATATGAAAAAGGAGGAAATCAAAAAAGTTATATAAGAAATATGAGTTCTGTAATTTAAAAGAACCTCTAAATACAGTAATTCACTAAATGCTGTTCTTTTAAAAATTATTTATTATTTTTATTTAAGTTTTAAGTTCAAAGGTACAAATGCAGGTTTGCTACATAGGTAAACTTGTGTCATGGGGGTTTGTGGTACACAGATTATTTCGTCACCCAGGTATTAAGCGTAGTAGCCATTAGGTATATTTTCTGATACTTTCCCTCCTCCCACCATCCACCCTCCAATAGGCCCCAGTGTGTGTTGTTTTCCATGTGTTCTCATCATTTAGCTCCCACTTATAAGTGAGAAAATTTAGTATTTTGTTTTCTGTTCCTGTGTTAGTTTGCTAAGGATAACGGCCTCCAGCTCCACCCATGTCCCTGCATGAACCTATATCTAGAAAACACCCATAGTCTCAGCCCAAAAGCTTCTTAAGCTAATAAACTTCAACAAAGTCTCAGGATACAAAAAATCAGTGTGCAGAAATAACTAGTATTCCCATACACCAACAACAGTCGAGCTGAGAGCCAAATCAGAAATGAACTCTCATTCACAATTGCCACAAAAGGAATAATTGCTGTTCTTTAATGATACAGTCATGTTATTTGATGGTAGAGTTTTGAGGCCCCATCTATCTCAGAAGACTCATTCTTTTTACAAAATGTAATCTTAGAAAGCCACTCTCTTGAAAGCTGTTTCAGCCTCTTTGAAAGGAATGGGCATCTATCTTTTCATAGCATTGGGACAGACTATGAAGTACTCACTTGTCTGCTGATTTCCTCTCCTAGTCTTTGCTTTTCTTGGCTACTGCTTTCTTCTGATCCCTTGTAACACTGGAGTCCTTGTAACTCTGTTCTGCTCGGGGAACTGCAGGTGCCATTCAACGCTCAAGAAAGTCTTCCCTCCAGATTGTGATAATAAGTTTGCAGAATAGACTTGCTTAATTACAACAGTGCCTTAGCAGGCATGCAGGCTTTACTCATGCTTGCCTAAACAAAATTTAGAAACGAAAAGGGTTAGAGATGCATTAGTCTTCGTGGTTTTTTCATACTGGTTGTGGCATCTCCATCGTTAATTGCTTTCCTTTAGTAATTAATATAATTTTTCCATCCATTAATCTATATGCCAAACTGGGTTTGTTCGCTTGACTAACTTCAATATCTACTTTTTTAAAATTTTTTAAATTAGCAAGGATGTTTAACAGTTTAACAATTAATCCTCATGTTTTCTTTATCTGTTGTGTCAGAAAGCAAGAAGTTGAGGGATCCTGCTCTTGATGGATATCATTGTGACCCTAATATATATTGAATTATTGTCCACTTAACTTATAAATCCTAAGGCCTGAGTCTTTCCATAAAAAAAATTAAAGGTTCAATACGTCTCTAAAATCTGAGGCTGGCTGAAATGTTATTCTTAGAAAGCATTTTGATCAACTGGTTTCTATGTAATATGTATATGTCTCTAAAAGACTCAATCCTTTCTTTGCTTTAAGTAACTGAGATATTTATTTTATAGAAGGAATCCAAATAAATGTTTCAGCTTCAAATGTCTGTATAGAGATCCTCAGTTGATTTATTTTTGCTGATGGGAACAAAGCCTAAATTTAGAAACTATCTTCCTTTTATAGCACTGTCCTAAAATACTTTCAGACATTTTCAGGGTTTGTATTTTGTATTAGTTCAATGAATCAAATAACTAATATGGCAAAATCTAGAAGGCTTTTAAGCTTTGTCTGTCATCAAGTAATACTGAACCATTGCTCCTGGAGGAAATAGAGAGTTGGGTTTGAAGAGCCTCAGGTCACAACATTTTTACCCACAGATCAATACAGAAACTTGTTTTGAGTGTGTTTCTATTGAAAAACATCTTATGTAATACATATTCTTGATTCATTAACATTGAACTCACGGCTAGCAGCACTGTAACTCATGCCTGAGCTAAGCTTATCTAATCATATTTCCTACTTAAGGTGCACCACAGCCTTCTCCTGCTTAGGAGCCCTGGATAGCACTTCAGCACGGTGCTTAGGAGTCATTTAAATGGTGAAATCGCCAAGAAAAAGTGCAAAAATATGGAAATCATGACTAATAAGTAGACCTCTAGGAAAGACACTTGAGCTGGAACGGGAAGGAAGAGCGTCCTCTGCTGGGCTTCAGCTGGGAAACTTGTGCGGTGGGTGACTCAGATTTCTCCCTTTCTCTTTCCGAGAAAGTGCAGTGAGTATTGACTGGGGGTTACAAATGCATTGTAACGAGTGGGAGAATTTGCAAATATGGGGTCCACTAATAGTGAGGGTCACTTGTCTCTTCACAATAGATCGTTTGCACATCCCTTTGGGATTTGGATTGGGTTGTGTGGAATCAGCTGTTCAGCAGGTGATGTAACAGCAATGCTCCTGGATTCCCAGTGGTTACATGGTGAGCAAGGGCGGCAAGTGAGAGGACGTGCTGAAAGCCTCGCTAGAAATTTGTCATGATTTTAGATCTGTTGGATCTAATTATGTATTTTTAATGCTGTCTATATCATATATATGTGTTTTTCTCAGAAATCTATTTTAATGTGCTTTATGAAGTCTCTTTACAGATAGGAGATTAAAAAAGGAGAAAAGATCCTTTACCCCAGACCATTGAAGAGGCATTGCCTCTTTCAGCTGGCCATTTCACTCTGCCCCGTGGAAGCAGAATAAAGCCAAGAGGGCATAGGATATCCTGCAGTTGAATCCCCTCATTGTTCCCTGACCCCAAGTCTGTGCCTGAGAAGTGAAGGCTTAATCCTTTTTTGTGCCATTTTGTTCTAAGATCCTTCAGAGGAGTGAAGAAAGGCCTGGGTGACTATGGTTCATTGGCTTTGTCTGTCTTAGGAAGACAGAAATTGGTAATATTCTAGGAATGAAAAAAATTATCTGGTCAGATTTAAATGACTAGACAAGATGTTCTCTGATTTCACTGAAAATTTAAAAGTAAAATATACAATAGATCTTGCCCTAAACATAGTCAGGATGAGATCCATTAAATTTTTCTTTTCCTTCACCTCCTCTACTACTATAAAGTAAAATAAATTTAATAATATAACCTTTGGAAATATTTTTGTGAACAGTCTCCAACTTGCTTTTCTTTCTTTACCTCTAGAATGAAATGATGACAAAAACAAAAAGAATATGTGTGTGTGTGTGTATATATATATTTCCACAAGCTCAAGATCTTCTCACAAGTACTATTTCTCATTAATTTACAATAAACATTTAGTGACCACATTCCATGTTTTAGATGTGGTTCGATAAGTGTCTCCATAATGGTTTTGTTGATCAATGATTGTTCAAAGCTGCTTTATAATTTTTTTAATTATTCATTTTCTATCAAGGTCTGTAGTCATTATGTATCTATCTAAATCTATCAATCATCTATCTAGCTATCATCTATTTATCTATCTAAATGATAGAGAATTTGTGCAGCACTTGCAGGAAGAGATAAATGATTCAAATAAAGTAGTACATCAGTACGTGCTTGAAAAGTTATACAAGGTAGATGGATGATTATCAATCTATGTGTCATATTGTCCACAAGTGGTCAAAGAATAGAAAAATGTAGTTAGAAGAGAAGACCACGCCTCTGTTTGAAGAGTTAAAACAACTTTGTAACATGAAAATTTTGAGTTGGCTGGGGGTCCTTTCCCTTGGCTGGGGGTCCTTTTTTTTTTTATTTACCTGAGAGCCAGCTTGTCAAAAGTCCCACCATGTTGAGACCAGACCATTTGAAGAAGGTGGCTCCTTGTTTGCCATCACAGAAGAGTAAGAGACTGCAGGATTTTACCTGACCTTCTACTAATGGAGCTAATGATTTTACCTGGCCTTCTGCTAACTGGCTAATGGTGACATTGGGTTGCTGTTACAGATTAGTCGCAATGTGGCCCTTCCTAAATGCAGGGGGCTAGAAAATACAGAGAGCAGATGGAATGTGTGGTGCACTGCCCCTACCACACCAAATGAGTGGTGCTGGGGATTAGATTCTGCTTATGAACTGAAAACGTTTTGCAACTAGTACTTAGGTCACTGTGTGTCCTCAGTGACTTTCTTTCAGGCATTGGGCAAGTATAGATTACTTCTTTTGGGGATATGAGTTTTTTATTGAACCCATTGTTCACTCCGTAAAATGCTTTGATTTATGACAGTGATCTTCATAGAACTAGTACTGTGTTTTCAGAATGATGTGCTTGGAAACCTAAACATCTACAGAGGTACTTCAGGAACTCTCTAAGCAGGAAAGGGAGAGATCAAGTGGGGAGGAATATGGCCAGTCTCAACTTCTGGTTCCCTAAAAACATGACATTCTCACCTGCTTTATTCATTGCAATTATGAGGAAAGTTTTGTTAATTGTAAATTTAAAAAGTTTATCCTACTGAAGAATCATTTGAAAACCAATCATATTTTACAGAAAACCACTTTGATTTATCACTGAATTGACTTTAAGGTCTATAGTGTAAAAAGATGAAATTTGATGTTCTTGACAATCAGCTTATTTGAAATGTCATTACAATATAAGAACGTATGTCTTTGAAAGGCTCTTGTTCAAAATTGAATCCACTTGTGATGAATATCATTATGTATGATAAATAAATCTAGAGATCTAATGTACAGCTTGAGGACTACTATAGTTAAAAATATTGTATTGTGTAATCAAAGTTTGACAGGAGAATAGTTGTTAGGTGCTTTTACTCCCCGCCAACACACACACAATAACTTTGGGGTGATGGATAGGTCAAATGCTAGACTGTAGTAATCATTTCACTATGTGTATGTATATCAAAACATATTGTTGTACAACTTTAATATATAAAATAAAAATAAAGATACATTTTGACCACATATCTACTTCATAATATTAAAAGAATCTTATTTACTTGATACTGGAGTATTTTAACCATCTAATTCTAGTTTTAAAATTAATTTGTTAAGTTTTATTTTATATATTTATACATGAACTATACATGCAAGTTAAATTTTTCATGAATAATTGATACCAAATCAAAATCTTAACCAATGAAAGCATATTCGTAAGTTAATAATCTCATAGTAATATATATTATGAGATCAATATATCATAGTAAATGGAGATATTATAAAATTTAACATATACACTTGTGTATTGCTTAACAATGGGATACATTCTAAGAAATGAGTTGTTAGGTGATTTCATCACTGTGCAGACATAACAGAGTGCACTTACAAAACCCTAGATGGCAGAGCCTACTACACACATAGGCTATATGAGATAGCCTGTTGCTCCTACACTACCAACCTGTACAGCATGTTACTGTACTGAAAACTGTAGGCAATTGTAACAGAGTGATAGGTATTTGTGTATCTACACATAGAAAATGTACAGTAAAAATACAGCATTATAATCTTATGGGACCACCATCATGTATGTAATCCATCATTGACCAAAACATTGTTATGTGGTATATGACTGTGTATAACACAGTAAATAAAGAAATCATAAAAATTATAAACTCTTAGGCAGAATAATATGTGTGTCAGGAAGTAAAAATGCCTTACAGCAACATGGCTCAAAAGAGTTGAAATAATGAAATCTTATTAAAGCATTTATAATAGATTTGAATGAGGTCTTAAAGAGAATTACCCTTTGGAAAAATGCCATCTCATTCATACCAAATGCAGGGCTTTTACTTTCATTTAAACTACGTTACATAAATATTTGACAGGGAAGTCTAAATCATTGACAGAAATGACTATAGTGTTGTTTGAGTCGTTGATATTTATTTCCCCTGTGAAACACATTTGTTTCCATTATTTAAAATTTAACTTACACTGGATAAAAATCTAAATATGGAAGAAAACCAATTGATAAATAAACAATACTGCCTCTGGCCTTTGAAGAAAACAGTTTTATATTCGGTATCTATTAGAATTTTCTTATTTTTCTCAGGTGTGATTTTAATACATCAATCACAAAGATGTTCAGAAGTAAACTCAATCTATTATTATAGATTGTGTGTAACGAGGTAGAATTAATCATTTAGGCAACCAGATATTCAGATTTAAATTTTTTTTTTTGCATTTTCCCTTCGGCATGTTGGCTAATAAACAACTGGCCAAGACCTTTTCTTACCTTAACAAGCTCCTTTAATCCTAGTGACAATCTTTTTGGCAACTAGGAAAGAGGCATGGAGCAACGGAGCAATGTGCCTTGAAACATTAACCCATAAGGCATTGTTTATGAGAGTTTCGTCCCTGGATAGCCTCTGAAAATAAAGTTAGCCTCAAATAATAGAAAGTCATTAGAAATAAAGACAGACACTTTAATGCTTGTTTTGCTTATCTGTGCTTTAACGTGTTAACCCCAAAAGTTAGTGGCTGGAAACATTTCATTTTATTCAACTATTGCCAGGACTGGAAAGCACTCTGCTGGTGTCCCACCCCAGATTTATGGATCTATGCGGTGTTAGCAAAAGGGACTGAGCCTGAAGGAGCTATGTCCAAGATGGTGGGTTTCTCCACTCACAGAGAACAGGGTTTATCCCTCTCCCTGTCTCATGGAGAAGGCTCCAGCCCCAGGCCCTCTCCCTGTGTCTTAGGCCACTTTTTACATGCCAGTTGGCTCTTCAAAAACAGGAAGCAGAGGCTCTGCATCCAGTTAATTGGTGTGCCTGAGACTGGGATCACTTCATTGAGTCATGTACTGTTGGCCTCAGTAATTCAGAGGGGCTGCGTAGATTCAAGTAGGTGGAGAAATAGACTCCTCCCCTAATGAGAGGGGAGGGCCGCATTGCAGAACATGAGATGAGAGAGATTTCTGCAGCTGATGTAAAATAAAACCTGCCACAATTCCTAGTCTGAAAAAATAAATATTTTAGAGATGGAAATTCTTTATCTTGATATGTCAAATAATTGTTGGTAAGCAAAAAAGCAATTAACCAATAAAACCCTTTAACAAAATTCCATCTACCACATACACTTTTCAATTAACACGTCTTTAAAGAAATTTGCTTATTGTTAGAAATTCCGAAATTTCAGTGATAAACTTGAAGATTAGAAAATGAAGGCTAAACATTCAAACATTCAGCTCAGTTTGAGAAGAGATGATGTTTATGTCCAAGGGACTCTAGAATGCAATACGAATTGGTAGGAAATTTTGAGAGAATGTTTTCTAGAAGGAATTTTAACACAGACATATCCTGTCCATTCTGGTAAGAAGAAAATTTAGTCAAATCATTTTCAATAGAATTTTCATTGCAGACTTCAGACATTTAAGGCTCTTACATGTTTGTGTGTGTATATATCCATATCTATCTATATATATCCATATATATGTATCCAAATATATATGTTTGTGTGTGCATATATATATATCCCAGTATCCCCTTAAAATTGTTTTATTAATATAGGTTTCATTTATGGAAATATACCTGGTCTTCCTATAAGTATTATTTACTCATTCTCTTTTGGTCTATAAATACCACTTCTTGGATGAATAACACATATGAAGCAGGGAAAATAGGATATTTCATAGGTTAAAAGGTTTGAGTTCCTTTTTTAATATGTAATGTAACATTATTATAGTCATTAATATTATAAGTAATAATGTCTACATTCTTCTGTTGCAGAGTATAGACATTTCTTGTTCCTTTATTGATATCTTTAAACATTAGCTTTACTAAGAACATATTTATAATTAAGAGTGAATTAGCACAAATAAACTGATCAAGCTGTTGAAAAAATTATACATGTTTAGTTTTTGTTTAATCTGAAGGTACTTTAGAAAACGTTAGGAGAAACAGTTTTAAAATTCATGAAAAGTCTTAGTAAGAATGATAGTAGGACCAATTAAAACAGTAATGTGGGTTTTTGTTTTCTATTTTTAAATTTTTCCTATTTCTTCTGTGTGCGGTGATACTCACAGAAGTTCACTATTTCAACCTGGGGCATAAATCTGCCATCCTGAATGGAGATCTAAAATGTATTCTGGAAACTTTTGTACTTTCTCAAACTTGAAATTTAGTGTTTTTGATCAAATTGTAATACCAGTGGCTGCACCGATATTTCGTTGAATGTTTTATTTTATTCAAATCTATCAAATGAAACTTTACACAGAGAAGTCTGGAAATACTGATTTTCACTCAACAAATGTGGTGGTTAGGTCTCTCCAGGCTAGTTTTTTATTCAATGAAGGAATTTTTGTTGGTAAATCCTAAACCTACCACAGTATACTTTTCTTTTTAACTAACAGTGTTAAGGAAATTTACTTTAAAAATAGCGTTGGTTTCATTTTAAAGTTTGCATTTCTATGAGTGTTTGCTATAGAAATACCATCTGCAGTTTATATGCACCTATTTTCCTGTTTGATGTTTTGTATTTTTCTTCATTCCTTATTTTTCACCCCCTTTCTTTCTTCTCTCTATTGTATGTTATTAATGATCTATTTTCTGTTCCACTTGAGGGTTGTGAGTTTCCCAACCCTGCCTTTCCTGTCAGGGCCTGTTGGGATAGAAAGACGGGGAAAGGAGGAGAGTGAAGGGAAGACGCACCTGTATGGTGTCAGTTGCTGTCTTCATCTCTGATTCAATAATTTCTGTCTACAATTAGCCTTGGCACTGATAGGATGTGTGTGTGTGTGTGTGTGTGTGTGGGTGTGTGTGTACTGGGGGGGTATCATCCTCACTTTTCAATGTCTTGTTACAGTCTTTCAAATTACCTATTTTTCACCTTTTTCTATTTTATAAATCCAGTGGTCATAAATTTGAGATCAAAGACTCAAAGGGGGCATTTCTACATTTGAGGAGGTCACTAATATCACAGGCTTCATTGAGGATAACTGGGACAAAATCTGCCCCCAATGTGTGAGGAGCTGGAGGGAACCTGATCTCTGGTTTACTTTCTCCAGGTTTATACTTTGATGTGAGTAGATTACCCTTTTATTCTTGTCATTAAAATGAAACAACCAAAAGTCCTGTTTTTAAACTTTTAGTGTTGACTTTAGATGTTTATTCCTTTTGCTGAGGAATGTTCCATCGATGTTTGTAGAAGTTATGCAAGGCAACTTCTGGAGAGATTCAGGAAAGAGGCCCTGAGAAGCAAGTAACAGGTTATCTCATCAGCTGGAAAGCTTTGGGCTCTGGATCTCCAATTCTAGAGCGAGAGATCTTAACCCCTCCATGTTTTGAAGATCTCTGCCCTGCCTGACATCTTTCAGAGTTTCAGGGAGCATCTTACTTTGACTTTTGACCTCTGCTTCCCAACTCCTTTGGGCTACTCCCCACGTGTTTTCACAGAAACTCCTTCTGGTCTAGACACAGTCTAGGTTCTCTGTGGGTCCCAAACAGCCTTGATGTTCCGCTCATGTACAGCCCACATGTCTTAGTCTTCTCAGAACCATAGTAAAATGCCATGAACTGGGCAGCTTAAACAACAGAAATTTCTTTCTCACAGTAATGGAAGCTAGGATGTCCAAGATCAAGGTGCTGGCCAGGCAGGTTTCCTTCTCTAACCTTGTCCCTTGGCTTGTACATGACCACAATCTCATAGTGTATTTCCATGACCTCTTCTTGTGCTCAAGGGGAGAGAAAGGGGGCGGACTGTCTTGTGTCTCTTCTTAGAAGGGCACTAATCCCATAATGAGGGCCCCAACCTCATGACCTCATCTAACCCTAATTGCTTCTTAAAGACCCAGTCTCCAGATACGATCACAATGGGAATTGAAGTTTCAACATATGAAACTGTGGCCGAGTGGGACACAAACATTCAGTCTTAACACTGTGTGTCCCTCCCTCCGTTTGGGCCATTACCCACCATCAATGCTTTCTGCTCCCCACTGGTGCCACCACCTCATTAGGCCTAAGTGCTTCTGCCTCAACATTCTTGTCATGTGTTTTAGTCCATTTTCATACTGCTATGAAGAAATACCCAGGACTGGGTAATTTATAAAGAAAAAGAGGGCCAGTGGACTCACAGTTCCACATAGCTGAAGAGGCCTCACAATCGTGGGAGAAGGTGAAGGAGGAGCAAAGTTCCGTCTTACATGGCAGCAGGCAAGTGAGCATGTACAGGGGAACTGCGCTTTATAAAACCATCAGATCTCATAAGACTTATTCACTATCAGAAGAACAGCAAGGGAAAAACCCGCCTCCATGATTCAACTACCTCCTACTGGGTCCCTCCCATAACATATGGGGATTGTGGGAACTACAAGATGAGATTTGGGTGGGGACACAGCCAAACATATCATCATGATTCACTTATGTTATTCTCTTTGTGTCACTTCCTTTTATGTGAATGTCACTGCTGCCTCTACTACAGCCAGAACTTCTGTTTATTAATCTGTAGCCATATTAATAGAGAAATAGGCTCAGGTTGCTGATTGGCTCAGCTCTTATTGATGGAGTCCATAGGGTTCAAAGAGCTGTAGCGTAAGTTTTATACACATAGAACTTTTCTACTAAATGGGAAATAGGTGGATGCATTGAGAGAGTTTCCATAAAGAACCACTGCTGAACTCAGAAACACAAGTTCACTAGTTAGATTGTTTCTAAAACGATCACAGCATATTTGGTGATTTGGCTGTAGGTTGATGCCCAACCCACCTTGTCCAGCTTAAATACTTACATTGTTCTGAATCCCAACTTTTCAAAATTGCTTCCAGAAAACTTTTCAGACTCTGAAGAAATGGTCAGTACAAATACTGAAGGTTCATCAGCTCTTTCTCTACTTGCTCACATAGGGATAAATGGTCCACTTCCAAATACTGAAGGTTTATCATCTTCCCACCAACAATGGGCCATGGGCCAGGGCAGGGAGGGTAAGCCCATTTCCATAGTGCTGTGTCCTTGCAATGATTTCAAATTAATAGCTTGAAATCAACCATGGTGGGGGAAGTGTGTACACCATGGAAATTGACAGTACTACAAATCTAAGCTTTTTTGAGGGCAAGGGGTCCAAAAACCAGTGTTATCACCATGATTGATTATAGGTTACCTCAGAAATTTGCCTGACTTCCCCCTTCCCCTTGGCATTACTATTTTACTTCATTTAGGATCCTGTTTCTTTTGTTAATTACAGAATAAAATTTAGATTTGTAGGTGTTTCCTTATCCTTCTCTTTCTAATGCATATGGAAAGCCCTGTTCAGATTTTCATGAATTTTATAATTTTGGTCATACACGATTTGGTATATCTTAGGTTGATATTTTCTTGGCTAACACAAGTTAATATTTCTTTAGAAGATGATGGAAAAAAACAGCAGTATTTTTTCCAATATATTTCCTTTAAAATACATCAGGAAGAACAGTTTTGAAGTGGTGAATATTTTTTGGAGACAAAACTTTTTTAAAAAGAACCCTATCTTTACATAAATACAGTTTTTAGACAAATTCTGCCATATTCAATGCAATATTGTGGGCTGCCATGTCACAGTTTTACATATTCACAAGACATGCCAATGGTTCATAATCTGAGATTGCTTGAGAATCAGATTTTGCAAAAGAATTGTCCTGATATATTTTCTATTTTAAGAGTTTAAGAATGTCTGAAGAAAAAAAAAAGAAGCAAAACAAACTTCTTGCTGTAATGGGTGAATGCTCTGTTTGCATTGATTTTGACCTCTTGCCAGTGGTGAAACGCCAGACCTCACAAGGACATCATTAGACAGCAGTCACAGCTCATGCCACCATCACGAGGAACTCTAGTCCACATTGTTTTAACTGGCAAACTCAATTCCTCACAAAGGCAAGAAGCAATTTGGCTAAATTTGAATTGTTATATAAATATATGGTTGATAGGATATTCAAAATTTAGAAGGAAAAAACTTTAACACTGGACTGTAGAAAGCTGAAGATAATAATTATGAAAAAATGTTTCAAGTTTAGAAGGAGTTTTAATAAATTTGTAAAATGACATGCCTTTTAGGGAAATCTGATTCATTAATATATGCCTGTTAGCATATACTTAAGCTAGAAAATACTTTTATATTAATGTAATACAAACTATTCACTTAAAAAAAAATCTTAAGATCAAAGACAAAACTTATGACCATCTACATACTAATATAATAATTCCCAAGTATTTGAATTACCTCCATTATGTGCAACTAAAAGAAGCAAAAAATATATATGTAACTAATTCTATTTAGGTTGTTTTAATTAAATAAAAACATTTTGAGATAAATGTAATAAAATTGTGAAGTGTTTTTATTTAAACCTTGTATTGGGATTTATATTCAACTTTAGCAAATTTGATCTGCTAATTTCCAAGTGGGTTGAATTTTGCATATGGGTGATATGTGCGTGTGCTTATTTCTATCATGAATTTCACAAGAGTGACTCACGTCTCCTTGTGAATGCCCTCAGAAGGCGGCAGTCCCTGAGCGTTTGCTGCAGGCAGTGGAGGAGCAGATGGAGTTAATTAACATTAACCAATGGCACGGTATATACTAACCATTCAGTAAGTGTGATCTACATTATCTACAATGGCACGGTATATACTAACCATTCAGTAAGTGTGATCTACATTATCTACAATGGCATGGTATATACTAACCATTCAGTAAGTGTTATCTACATTATCTACAATGGCGTAGTATATACTAAACATTCAGTAAGTGTTATCTATTAATAGGAATAATAAACACAATGAAAGGAAAATAGTTTAAATTAACCAACCAATGTTATCAGTGCAGAACACCTATGGAGTTTGCTTAGATGATTAATAAATACTTTTACTGGCTTATCTAGAGGAAATGTGTAATTTTTGCACTTTTCCATCTTGATTGGTTAAAATGCCTTTCACAGCAGAAAGCTAACTTTTGAAGAATGATATTGCCTGTCATTTTCTGATATAATAAATACATGTTTGTATACATAAAAGTTTCTTTTATGCATCGTTGTATTCCTTCTAGGTAACATAGCTCTAGGCACTGAAAGAATGTTTTCTAAAAATCAGTTAAAGTACTTAGAGCTAAATTTCAGATTCTGAAATGTTGTCTCATCACATTTGTATTGTATGTCCTATGTATGATATGAGTCTGATCATAGATTCGCGAAATGTTTAGCTTGTTAGCGGTGCGTTTCCTAAGGAAGAAACAAGAATCTGTGCTGAATATTAATTCCAGGCATGACTGAGGGTTTTCCAAATTGCAATAGTCATTTAGCAGGCTGTTATTTGACACAAGACTATGGCCTTGGAGATGGTTTATTGTATCTGCTGACGTGGAATTCGTTTAGAATCGGTTGCCCAGGAAAGTTTCTGAACATGCTGTCTTAAATATATAAATCATCTTTTTCCTTAACTATGCTATCTAAATATATAAATCATGTGTTTTTGCCAACTGGCTAGACATTACCACTGAGTAAATGGCAATCAATGTGCAGAGAACCAAAAGAATATTAAATGAGTATTTCCAATTGAGAGCTCAGATAGTTTTATTATGGCTATATCTGTTACAAAGTGTTCATTCCCAAATCTGTCTTTTTGCGAAGCTAATTGTATGCCAGCAGCAGAGAGAAAACTGAAGAAATTAGTAGAGTGAATCTGCAATTCTAATTGTTATCCTATTTGCAGATAACACATGTAAAAAGACTAATGTACCGTATCGATTTATTGAAATATACAGTAGGAACCATAAAAATCACAATACTATTTATATGAAAACAAAGTGCGATACAATCGTTAATTTTAAATTTATGGATATCATACACAATGTAAAATAATGTGAAATGTCACCTTATGAGACAGCAAAATACAATATTGCTTCTGCAGAGACCATACAGTCTGTATCTGCAAGCTCCAATTCTAATAAACCCTTTATTTATTTTTAAAATTTATTTTATTTTATTTTATTTTTCTAACTTTCACTTTAGGTTCAGGGCATAGATGTGCAGGCTTGTTATATGAGTAAATTGCCTGTCACGGGGGTTTGATGTACAGATTACTTTGTCATTCAGATAATAAGCATAGTACCTGATAGGTAGTTTTTCAATCCTCACCCTCCATCCTCACATTGTTCCCTTCTTTGCATCCCTGTGTAATCAATGTTTAGCTCCAACTTAGAATATGAAGAATTTGGTTTTCTGTTTGTGCATTAATTCACTTAGGATAATGACCACCAACTGCATTCATGTCGCTGCAAAGGACATGGTTTCATTCTCTTTTATGGCTGCATAGTATTCCATGGTATATGTGTACCAAATTTTCTTTACCCACTCCACCATTGGGGGACTTTGTTATCGCTTTGGATTTTTAAGGATGGTGTAAGAAATACTCAAAAGGAATGTTTTCTTTTCTTGATTATTTAGCCTCCAACCCAGCTCTGTCATTTACTACCTGTGCTTTTTCCTTTTTAAATGAGAATAGTAATACTACCTGCCTTATATTTAAGAATTTTAAATGAAAATATAAACTTATTGTCACAGCAAATGCCCTCAAAATATTAGCTATCACATCTATATAAACATCATGATGATGTCATGGTATGACAGTCACAAACAATATTAAGATGTTTCCAAACCCTCCCAGGTGAAGTTTATAATCTCTCTATATCAACATAGAAGCACAATATTCATATTACTCTTTGAGTAGCACTTTAAAAGATTATATAAAGTATTTTAAAAGACATCACCTTATTTAATCTCTTTTATAAACTGACATGTTTGGCATGGCTAATTGTATAGTTTTTTCTAAGAAGTAAGGGAGGTTCAAACAGGCAGTAAACAGAGCCTGTCCAACAATGCCCAGTGGTTAGTGGCCAAGACATGGATATCCATGCATTATAACTGTCATTCTCATAGTGTGGTCCCCAGACCAAGAGCACTAGCATTGCCTGAAAACTTGTTAGAAATTCAGATATTCAGCCTCACCCAGACCTGCTCAATCACAAACTCTGGGAGTGAAACCCCATAATCAGATTTTTTAGCCACTCTAGGGGATATTAATACCTGCTAAAATTTGAGAATCATTGTACTAGACAAGGCAACTAAGGATAATATCTGAAATATGAGCAACACTCAATAATTATCATTTTTTTCAAAATCATAGAGATACATATATGAAATTAGTATGCCCATCTTTTAGAAATCATCTATATATAAGCATTTTGATATCTCCTAAATTTGTGAATATATTTACAAATAATAGAAAATTACAAGCAACAAATAGGAAATTTTTTTGTGGCTTTTTTCATGCCACACTCATAATGGTTTTATTTTATTCCAGCTTTATTGAGCAATCATTGACAAATAACATTGTATATATTTAAGATGTACAATGTGATGATATAATATGCATATACATTGTGAAATGATTACCATAATAAAGCATATTAACACATAATCATGCATTCAGATAGCGATTATATTCACACATGCCATTTTACTTCAAAGGAGAGTAACCTGGGGTCTGTTTCATGAATGTTAAAGTTCTACATAAAATGACTGAAACCTAAAATCTAAATGAGATATTTTGTCTTCTAATATCAATAAATGTGGCAAATATAAAAGTATTTTTTGTCTTGCACAATTTTCAGATTAATTCTTCTTTCTTAACCACAAGTTAAACCCATTTAAGATTTTTAAAAAAGATTTGCCAAGCTGGGCTTGGTGGCTCATGCCTATAATCCTAGAACTTTGGGAGGCCAAGGTGGGCAGATCATCTGAGGTCAGGAGTTCAAGACCAGCGTGGTCAACATGGTGAAACCCCATCTCTACTGAAAATACAAAAATTAGCCAGGTGTGGTAGCACACACCTATAATCCCAGCTATTTGGGAGGCTGAGGCACAAGAATTGCTTGAACCCAGGAGACAGAGGTTGCAGTGAGCCAAGACCATGCCACTACACTCCAGCCTGGGTGATACAGAGTGAGACTCTGTCTCAAAAAAAAAAAAACAAATAAAAATTAAAGTTTTACTACATAATAGCTTATGTTTTAAAACAATTACTGTCTATAGTTAGGCATGAGGGAGAATAGGGCATTTTCTTTTCTGGAATTACTGATAAATTATTTCCTCAAATTCTTCCCTCCCATGATTTCTTCTTGATCGTGTTGTCTCATTTCCTGTATTCATTAATTAAATGACTTGGTTAAATATATTGGTATTGGGCAATGTATAATCACAGTCTTATAACCTTCTCATTTTTCTCAAAAACTTAAATGATATAATTACCTTTATCTTCTTACATAGCCATTGATGCACTTATTTTTTAATCATGCTGTTGCAGGATCCTTGGGGTGACGCTTTTCTGGACAAAAACCTCTGTGGCCACTGGCACCTTTGTATGAGTTTTTGTGGGGCCCACTGGGCTCATTCCACCCCCTCAACTTGGCAGGCTCTACTCGGCTCACACTACTGGTTGGATCCCACACATGCCAAGTGTGAACCAGGTGCGGAGCAGCAAAGGGTGTGTGAGGGAGCTAACAAAGGGTGTGTGAGGGAGCTAGCAAAGGGTGTGTGAGGGAGCTAGCAAAGGGTGTGTGAGGGAGCTAACAAAGGGTGTGTGAGGGAGCTAACAAAGGGTGTGTGAGGGAGCTAGCAAAGGGTGTGTGAGGGAGCTAGCATTGGGTCCAGCAACTGCACAGTCAGGCATGCGGGCTGATGCAGCACGATGGGCACCTCCAGGTGCTGGAACAGGCGCCTGCTCTCTGCAAGGCTGTGACTGGACCAGGTTCACCACACGCAGCTTCAACAACCGCCCCCAGGGAACACAGTGGAAGCTTGGAGACTCCAGGAAATGCAAAGCCCCAAAGAGGGAGTCACAGCCTTGCCTTGGGGAGCCCCCAGGTCTGGAGAGGGCCACAACTCGCCTCTCCCCTTCACCTTCAATGTGGCGAGCAAGGGGCATGTTTCAGCCCTGTTTGTGTTACAGCCCTTTCAGCCCCGCCATTCCGCATTTCTGGAGTTCTTTTCCTGCGTCCAGGAAGAATGAAGTATGCAGATGAGTGGAGGGTGAACAAGGTGAAGCGGAGCTTTACTGAGTGACAGAATACCTCAGAGGAGGCCCTGGAGTGGGTAGCTCCTCTCTGCGGCTGGTTGTCCCAGTGGCTGCTCGGGGCTTCTATGGGCATTCAAAGGGGAGGAAGTGCACCCTGATTGGTCCATGGGCTGCTATAGGCGGGCCCAGAAAAGGCACCACAAGTTCTCACTCCTGTCAGTGGGACTGGCAGCCGTGCCTGCAGCCTTCAGGCCCTTCCCAGCCTGCAAGTAGGGCCTCACCGTGGGCATCCCGTTCTACCCAGAAGCCTGTCTGCCTCTGCTGCCATTCATGGCATGCAGGCTGTTCATGCCAAGAGGAGCCTGCAGGCCAGCACTGAACTACCTGTAACACCCCCTCAACTTCCCTCCTATGCTCATCAGCATCCAAAGTCCAGAGGGGGCCATGTGGGCAGGGGCTGGTGTGTCAGCACTGCCCCAAGTGTGCACACACCCAGCCAGACTGTGACAGCACCTGGGCTCAGCCCCAACCTTGCTCTGAGATCGGATCGGGTGCTGGGAGTGGAGAGAGGGAAGGCAGCGAAAGCAGACGCTTCTGAGATTGTAGGGGGAGATGCCTGACTCCACAGTGCATCGTGGGTGTGTGGCTGTAGCTGCATCCAGGGGTGTGGGGCTCCTGCCTGCTCTGTGGACTGAGAGGCATAGAACCGCTGCTATGACTTCGGGCATCTGCAGCTGCCCCAGTAGGGCAAGTCTCCTGCCTGCTGCCAGGCTCCCCACTTTGAGACGTCACCGCCAACGAGGGGGGCCTGGGTTAACAGGCACAACCTGAGTGTCTGTAGCTGTGACCAGGAGGACAGGGATCCTGCCTGCTTTGTGGAGTGGGATGCCCGGGTCCACAGCCATGACTTGGGCAACTACAGCTGCATCCCAGGAGTTCCCACCCCACCAACTCAGAGGTTGGGGCTCCCACTTCTCCAGGCTACCACCAGGTCTGTGGAGGGGGCAGCCCCGGCGGCGCTTCCCGGCTGCAGCTGATGTGATGGCAGCAGTGGCTCCAGACAGCCGCCACTGCCATCGGTACTATCTCGTTCAGGTATTTTCAGTGGACCTATATATACACTTAAATTTCACACAGTTCCCCAAATGGACAATGCTTTCTAACACCCATGTTTTTGGACGCAATGTATTTTCTATCTTTTTTCTTGGCTTATCTCTATTCATTCCTCTAAACCCATTTCATATGACATTATTACCAGAAAATTCTCTATAATCCTCTCCCTAATGGGTAGGATGACTTTTTCATATTTTCTCATGGTATTCTCTGAATCCATCCGTCATAGCACATATCATATCACATTGTAGTTACTTTAAATCTCTGCTTCCACATAGAATGTGAGAATCTTAAAACATGAATTATATTTAGCAATTTTCAGGTGTCCAGAACTCATTCTATGGCACAGAACATGCATTGAAAATTTGTTGGATGTAATATACAGGTTGTAAATAATATGGAGTCAGGAATGATATGTTTAGTAGCAGGTACTTATACAGGCAAAACCATGAGTTAACACTGTTGCACTAGAATGTACTAGGCATTGTTCTAAGCGTATCACTAATAGTAAGATATTAATTATTAAAACAGCCTTATGAGGTTGGTATTACTGTCATTCTCATTTTATATTAAACAGGGTTGAGTTAGTGTTGACTATGCATGCCATAAAGACAGTAAGTACAAAAAATGCAGATTAGGTTAAATATGTAATCCTTCTAAAATATAGCCTGGAAAGCTACACATAAGAATACTATCAAACCTTCTAAACAGCATTTGTCTGAAATATACATTTCTTAAACTTGAGCAAAGTCATTAGAACAGCAGTTTTAAGTAGTCCCTATTACTCTAATAGACAGGCTAAAGGGTCATGCTAGAGAAAGAACCAAATGTTGTCTGATGACACGCATGCTGTGTCCAGCCCCAGTCTCTGGAAACACCCCCCTCCCACGCCACCCCAATGCCACGTTTCACAAGCAGGATCCTTGAATAGGGAGAATCCTTCATGTGGCTGGAAATGGAGTGTTACTGGGTATAGGGGCCGACTTCGTCTGTGGAATGGTGACATCTCAAGCACTGGTTATTCTCCTGCTCACAGGTTGCCCTCTGAAAGGATGGTTACTAGTTTATGAACTCCAAGTTGACAGTCATCATGTCCATCTTATTCCCCTGAGGGGGCCTAACGCCTATTGGAAATAGAAGATACTAAATACGTATTTGTTGAATCGCAAAATCAATGAATGGATATTCACTTTACTTGCTTGATCTGCAGATTCTAGGGAAATTTAGGTTGCACATCAACTGCATTTTAAAAGCTTTTTAAAATACATAACAGTGTTAAAATTAAAACTTGAGATGTATTACTTTATTCTTTGCCTTCAAAAAACAATATTGAACAGGTATACTTGCTCATGCTTGTAATTTCAGTACATTGGGAAGCTGAGGTTGGAGGATCACTTGAAGCTCGGAATTTGAGGCTTCAGTGAGCTATGATTGCACCACTGCACTCCAGCATGAGCAACAGAGCTAGACCTTGTCTCCAAAACAAGAAAAAAAACTGAAGAAAAATAATATTAAGCTTATCTCTCTCTCTCCACGCACACACACAGACACACGCACACAAAATGAATGCTTGTGTGACTCTTAAAGAAAGAATGTTAATCTTACTATGTGCATAGGAGGTCAGAATACTTAGAAAACTCACTTTGAGAAAATTAGATATAGTAAAATGAAATTATTTGATTTCATTTTAATTAATGAAATAAAATAAAATTTTAATTTTAATTAGGGAAAATAAAGTATAATCACAAGTTTGTAAATTTTCAACTTACTTTGTAGTATTGAAACAAAATAGAACAATTCTTCTTTGAAACCACCAAGGTTTATTTTAATAATGCCTAAAGACAAATCATTAGAAACCCAGAAAATTTTTATTTGAAGAATAGAGTTGGGAAGAGTCCCAGACAGGGCCATTCTTATTTTTTATGCAAATAGTTTGATAGGATAAGGAATACCAAATGATATTTTAAAGACTATAATTCTGTATTTCGGATAATTCAATTATATATGCTCACTTATAATTAGATATGATGACAGTGGCTTATTGAAAATGTGAGTGTTCTCAGTGAGTCTTAACTGATATCTTAGTGTATAAGTTACTCCACATTTAAAAGGTCACAATTAGCCTATACTGGGGGGTAAATTATAATTTTGGGGTGAATTTGTTTAAGGTGATTTTTATAACTATTTTCAGAGTCAAAGCATTTTGTACGTCATGGTAATTCTTCCAGTCATGGAACAGGGCAGGGGCACTCTCTTGTACAAAGATGCAACTCCAGTGGGAAACCTAGTGCCTGGCACCTAGTAGCTGTTGAATAAACATGTGTTGCCTGCCTGAAAACAAATTTTCCTGTGTATCAGGGTGAGTTATTACATTGATTTTACAAATAAAAGAGAAAATATTTAAATTATTAGGCAAGAATGCCTAAGTAACTATTTGAAAAATCTCCTTTGTTTTAAAGGCTCTGTAACTATAGAGATTATCAACTGAGTCATTTTGAGATAATAGATTCATGTGCTTATTATTTCATAATAATTTTGAAGATTACATTTTGCAGTGGTGTATGCTGTGTGTAAATGCCATTATGCTGAGCACAATTTTCAGCAACAGAAATGTAATAAAAATAGGATAAATGATGAAATAAATTTCTCTCAATTTATGCTTAAGGATATATATGTGTGTGAGATAATGAATATTGGACAAAAAAATATGATGGGCTAAGAAGATTATTTGTTTAGTTTATAAAATACTTTTTTATCCTGAAAAATAGGAAACTTTTTAACTCTTGAGTAAATCGATCAATAGATGTGGACTGGAAACAATATTCCTTAGTGTGGAAAATAGGCTAGAATTAGTGTGATAGAATTAATCAAATCTACTTTTCTTTTGTAAAATGAGTAATTTACACAAAAATGATTAACTTCAACAAAGGGCAAACTTTTCTGTTTTAAAATTTTACTCCCCAAAACACAAGCTAAGGACTTCTAAAAACAGTAATTTGGCAGGTAGATTTTATTTCTATTTCATGTAAATGTAATTCCCTACTGTCATCAGTTTCTAATGGTTGACGATTCTGATGTTTGTACCTGCAGCCCAGACTTCAGCTTCCTACTCCAGATTCTTTGGTCTTAGCCTGCTATGCATCTCCTTTTGGAAGCCTAACAGGTGATCAAACTTAACAAGTTCAAATTCTACATTTTCTTCATTTCATTAAACCTGCCCGTTCTTTCTGCACTCTTCCGTTTTTATTAGTTGTAGTTATATTCTTCTAGGTTTTCTTGATGAAAGGCTTAGAGTCCTTCCTAATTTCTGTCTTTCCCTCACATTTTAATTCTTACCCATAAGAAAGTACAGTGCAACACATCCTGAATGCTACCATTTTCCATCACAACCACTTACGCAAGCCACTAGTGCACTTCTGCATCATTGTGGTGTATGTAGAATATGTAAATGGATAATATTAGTACCAATCTGACTTCTTTGCCTCCCTTTACATCACCCCATCAACTTCAGCCTCAGTTTTCTCCATATAACAGCCAGGATGACGCTTGATACAGGTACATGAGATTGTGTAAGCCCTTCTTCACGGCCCACCAATGCTTTCCCATAATTGCTGTCAACCTACTATTATCCACCCACATATATACTGTGGGCTTCAAGGCATTGACCTTATCTTCTGGTATTCTCTGCCTGTTTTTATAGTTACTTGGACACATCAAATAAATATCCACATTTCAGATTTTGTACTTGCTCCCTCCTCAACCTTCCCATTCTTCCCCATGGACAAGGACTTGACTCGTTTCCTTTATTTTTGCCATTCTCTTTCATATGTCACCTTCTCAATGAGGTCTCCCCTGGCCACCTCTCCGTCATACTGGCTCTCAGCTTCCTAACTCTACCTTCCATGTCCTTTTAGCTGTAGCCACTATGGGATGTTTACCTCCTCTAAAATGTAATCTCCATGAAAACAAGGATTCTGCCTCCTGGGTTCCCTGCCTGTAGCCCCAGCACCTGACATAGTGCCTGATACAGAGAAGGCAATTAGTAAATATTTATTGAATGAATACTTGGCTGAGAGTTCAATCATTTAACTAAATATTAATATATGTTACTGGCTATATAAGTAACAACTAGTGGATTCAGATAAATGGCTAGATAGATGTGTTCAACTTTATTAATAATATATGATCTTATAATCACCCTGGAATGTAAATTAATTTCAGTCAGTATAGTTTGACAAACATAAAATCATCATTTAGTATTTCAGAGTTTGTGTAAGATGAATTATCAAACCACTTTGTTTATAAACCTGTCACCATTAAGACAGCTGATGTGATTTTTTTTTTTTTTGAAATGGAGTCTCGCTCTGTCGCCCAGGCTGGAGTGCAGTGGCGCGATCTCGGCTCACTGCAAGCTCTACCTCCTGGGTTCACACCATTCTCCTGCCTCAGCCTCCCCAGTAGCTGGGACTACAGGTGCCCGCCACCACGACCAGCTAATTTTTTTGTATTTTTAGTAGAGACAGGGTTTCACCATGTTTGCCAGGATGGTCTTAATCTCCTGACCTCGTGATCTGCCTGCCTCGGCCTCCCAAAGTGCTGGGATTACAGGCGTGAGCCACCACGCCCAGCCAGCTAATGTGATTTTTAAACACGTGTATTTTGGAATTGATGTGTAAAATCTGAAATGCCAACAAACATTTGGTTTGGGGTGTGTGTTAGAGTATGTTAATGTTGCATTCCCTTCTACTTTTTTTGAAAGAGATCCTTGAGAGAAAAACAACTCTAGAAAATGGGGTACTGATCCAACATAAAAGACAGAAAAATAAGTTGAAATAATCACGGTTAATAGCATTCTCATATAATACCTAAAACATCATATTTTCTACCAAAAGAAAGTACTTTACACTTGGCACACTAGTTTTTTAGAACTCATTTTATGGCAGAGTTTTGGATGTTCAAATTTATCATTATCAAATGATCTCAAACAATACTGAGTTCGTGCCAACTTGACTCCACTGAGTTAGTGAATTTGTTTGTGTATGTTGCTTACTACGTAATCAAGCTCAGAATAAAAGAGTACAGTTTTCAAAAGTTATATTATTGCCAAAACAAGTACTGTATATTGGAACCCAATATCCTCAAATAATGTATTTTCCATGTAAGTGTGTAATCTCAGCTTGAGTTGTCTAATCAATCCAGCACCACGACCAACATCAGTTCAATATCTTTTCTTCTCAAGGAAGAGCACATACGGAGAGTTTTTGCTCTTGCAATGTGTTTTAGGTTTCCACGCACTTGTGGGTCAGATGAATGGAGTTTAGTAGTCTCCACGTTTTTATATTTGCCTAATTAACATATAATAATTGTTGCAAAATGCGTAATTACAGTTGGGACACATGGAACCTCTTTAGCTTTTCTGTTAAGTCTGTAACCATGAACATCATAATAAGATTAAAATGAAACACTTATGTCAGTTGGTGTAATGATTAATTTTTTAAATTTCCCACTGAGACACAGGGATGATTTATACCTATTTTGGATCCTTAAATATATCTTTATAAAGGTTAGAATATTAGAACATCAATCTAGATATTAATAAATGCAAAAAATACAGGACATAGCTTTCATTGTTATTATGATCACATTTTATTGTATTGATTGTGTGGGAAACAGACAGGACACCTAGAACACTGATCTGTCATAATGGAATAATATTTCTTCCTTGATGTCTTCAGAAGAGTCAAGAGAGCTATTATTTCAGAACAGTTGCTTCTGTTTAGTAGTAGAATAGTTTGTTTTACTAAACTTAAACAATGTAATTAAATGGACTTTTTAAAGGTGGTAAATTGTGCATGATACCGTTGGTAAGACACCAAGTCAAAGGCTACATAATTGGCTGGCTTCTTGAAAAGCATAATAATATCATTTATCATAGAAGTTTGATAATTATTGTTGTTAGAAGAATGTTGAATTTGAATGTCTTTGAGAAATTTGGCAGAATATATTCAACAGATAAGGCTCAGGACTCTGAAACCAAGAAAACCATGGAACAGGAGAGGATAATTCAATGAAATACTGTGGAGAGAGAAACTGTGGGCCAAGAACAGAATGAGAGTGGCCTCTAGTATATTAAAAGTCGAGAAAGAAATAATTCAAGAAAACAAAGATAAAAATGGTCAAGGAATTACAGAGACTCTCAGAAGACGTTAGAGTCAAGAGTCCCAAGGGAATAGAGCTTCAAGTAATAAATGCTCAGCAGTGCTGAATGCAGAGAAGCTGTTCCAGTGTCTTTAATTTGTTAGAAACTAGTAAAGTATCAAGCATGTGAAATTCTGAGGTGGTTACTTTAAGCTACAATCCTAGGCGTGGATCAGTCGCCTTATCATAACCTCAAATCCCATGTTATTTAGTGTGCAATTAGGAACCCCACACCTAAAAAAAGCATTCGCATGTGCTTGACCTGGCCATATATGTGTATCAAACAACATGCTTCTTTATGAAGTACTATGAATAATATTACAAATAAGTTTTTGTTTTGTTTTGTTTTGTTTTTTTTTGAGACGGAGTCTCGCTCTGCCGCCCAGGCTGGAGTGCGGTGGCGCCATCTCGGCTCACTGCAAGCTCCGCCTCCCGGGTTCCCGGCATTCTCCTGCCTCAGCCTCCTGAGTAGCTGGGACTACAGGCGCTGCCACCTCGCCCGGCTAATTTTTTTGTATTTCTAGTACAGACGGGGTTTCACCGTGTTAGCCAGGATGGTCTCGATCTCCTGACCTTGTGATCCGCCCGCCTCGGCCTCCCAAAGTGCTGGGATTACAGGCGTGAGCCACCGCGCCCGGCCACAAGTAAGTTTTCATTGCTGAAACTAGTGGTCTTCAAGAGATGTTAGAGGAACTAAACTATTTAAAGATACTCTTAAAAGGATAAGGATATAGAAGGTTCTGTAGTGTGCACTCTTATGGAAGAAACTGGTAGATTTATCTCTAAATTGTCTTGTGACTGGCAGTGAATTTAAAGGATTCTGCTTGGTGTTAGCATTAACTAAATCTTGACCTAAGAGTATTGTCACGTTTTTTTCTTAAATGAACTTGTCATGCAAACTACAGTTACCAGATAGCTGAAATGTCCTTGCATTTTCAAAATAGGTTGTATGATTTTATTGTGTGTATGCATGCTAAAAACATTTGTATAATAAATAGCTACATGTGTGACAGATTTCAATCTGAGACATTCTTTTATTAGACCAAAAAATATAGTTATGGGAATAATATCAAACCTTAAAGCAGAGATAATTACTTTCTAAACCGGAACCAAGTGTTGTGCATAACCAAAATGTTTTCCAGTTGACATAGAGACCCAGTGAACTCCAGCAGATAATTGACTAGTGAATTTTTAACGTGGAAGCTGTTGTTTCCTGTGGCAGGCAGAGTTCACTGCTACTGTGAAAGCGTAAATCTACCTGAAAGAGATTGAGGAGGAAATAAGAAAGAAAGTGCAGAAAACACCTAAATTAATAAAGTTCTCATTCTCACTGCCTGATATAATCTTCTATTTTGGTAAATAGTAAGTATGGTTGAATTTTCCTTTATTGTAAGATTAAAGAAGGCAAAAATATTTAAGATCATAGCCTTTAAAACAGTAAAATTGCTAAACAATGTCTTAAAATAACACAAATATTTATTTTTCAGTTCAATATCTGCTATCTTTAAAAATAAGATATTTTGCTTTGGCTAATAAACCCTCATGTTAATATAAATGTAATACTTTAGAGCAAGAAGAAAAAATATTAATTCCAGTTACAAAAATAAGTTATTATTTGACATATGTGTCATTTTATATTGAATAATATTTTAAACCAACATATTTCTTATTCAAGGACAGAAAGAGAAATGAATAGAGTCATTATTCTCTGGAACAATAGAAGAAAATGTTATTCATAGGTCTAAAACATTGTTTCAAAAAAGGAGTACCTTTTGCAAACTAAAGAACTATTGAGAATTCTGAATGACTCGGATAATTTTTTACAAGAGCATCCTCAGCTATATCTTTGTATGGATTCATGATGGAAAATTGTAATACTGTAGGTTTCCATGTCAAATATTAAGCTAATTACCAATCTAGTTGTCTAGTCTGAGAGTTAATGGGATAAGTTTCAGATAGAGAACTGTCATTTTGTCTGTGTAGCTAGATGAGTAGGTAATTTAAAATAAAAGATAAGTCATTTTAGAAATATGTGAGGTCAACCAAGATCTATTAAGTTTAAATCTCTAAATCTTAATTGGAACTGTCCCAACTACCCCTATTTTATCTTACAAACTGAGCAAGAAGATAACACCACAGTTCCTTTAAAAAAAAAAAACATCAGCACTTCCCTCACAATCACAATTTGTAATGGAAGTAACTTAATGAGGAAATAGAATTCAAACATGTACCTGATATTTTTCTGAGCCTGCTTCTCTAGTTAAGGCAAATATGATGTGTGCCATTATATAGTTAGTTGGGAAATTATATGTACTGGTAACATTTTGCATCTGATGAATATTACAAATGGAACAAGGATATGATGAGCAATAATCAAATATAAAAATGTATCTTTATAGTTTTTAGCAGCCCACGCAAAAAGAAATATTTTTTCTTCAATAAAAGTGACATTTTTTCCATTTGTTTAACATGTGAAAAACCACTTTGTAATGGCTTAAGCCTACCACATGCTATCAAAAAAACACAGGAATAATTAAGAGAAATTATAAAGGTTATTCAGAAATCTTGTGATTTGGGCTTTTGCGATTCCACGAGAGCTATTTAAATATTTTTCCCTATTTTCCACCAATACCTCAATTTTGTTACAGGAAAAATGTTGACAGCTTTAAAGATGACATTATCTATGTCTTTCTCTAATTAAAAGTTCCTACTAGAAGCTCTCCATTCTTCTCCTTCTTTACTTATTTTACTTCTGCACTTATTTTCATGTAACATTTATGATTGCATTTATCCATATAATTGTTTGTATCTTATGACTTCCTACTCCACTGGAAGACTAAAGAAAAGTTCTCTTTTCTAGTTCCCACAGTCCACAGTCGCATCCTATCATGCATATGAAAATAAATGCTACTAAAATATTAACTGAAAAGTAGGGATGATAGTGTTTTCCTTTTGTCAGGTAAGAAGTAACTTCTTTTGTCACCTTAAACTTGGAGGTGGAGATACTGATGTTGAAGGGACTGTGGTTAAGCAAAAGTAGAGTTTTTTTCTTCCCTTACCTATCAGTCTTTTTCTATAATTGACCAAGTCCACTGCAGTAACTACTATCTAATTCCATCGATGTGTTTCCTCTGTACTGTAGAAGCCTTAAAGTTTCCAATGCTGTGGGCCTATGGTGGAGTGGTTACAAATCATGGCTTCCGAATTAAACGTAGAACTGAATTCCAGTACTGTCATACTCCTATTCTTTTTTTTTTTTTCTTTTTTCTTTTTTGAGACAGTCTCGCTCTGTCACCCCGGCTGGAGTGCAGTGGCTTGATCTCGGCTCACTGCAACCTCCGCCTCCCAGGTTCAAGCGATTCCCCTGCCTCAGCCTCCTGAGTAGCTGGGACTACAGGCACCTACCACCACGCCAAGCTAAGTTTTGTATTTTTAGTAGACACGGGGTTTCACCATGTTCGTCAGGCTGGTCTTGAACTTCTGACCTCAGGGATCCACCCTCCTCAGACTCCCAAAGTGCTGGGATTACAGGTGTGAGCCACCATGCCGGGCCAATACTCCCATTCTTTATTCAGCAGCATGTAAGCAAACAAAACAAAATCTTATTTCTAACAACATAAATTCACCAAAATACTAGCAAAATTAAACACAAAATGTTAAAACTTCATAAAAAAATTCTGGACATGTAACCCATATGCTTTTTTTTTTTTTCCTCACATTAAGATAAAAGCAATTATAGATGACTGATGGGATCAGTGTGAAAGTTCCATGAAATAATGAATGTAAAGGTCTTAGCACAGTGCTTGGTAAATTCTAGCAACAAATGAATGTAAATATTATGTTAAGATAATAACATAATACTCTTTGGGTTCAGCAATCTTTGACATTTATTTTCTCCAATTTATCTTCTAATGGACAAATAGATGGAAGTTATAAAAACTCGGTTTTTTAAAAGTATATAAAGTAGCACCATCACTCAGGGACAGGACATTTTTTCTTTAAAGAAATTAAGGTATGTTTACATCCAGTATAATTTCCACTTTTAATGTAAAATTTTGTAAGGTCTCAGACATGGGTACAGTTATTTAACCACCACAAGAATCAAAATACACAACAATTTAATCACTCCCCACAAATTTCCTCATGTCTTTTTGTCATGAACCCACCATTTATCCCTAACCCCTGGCAACCTATGATTTGTTAACTGCCTCTATAGTTTTGCCTTTGTAAGTGTCAAGGAAATGAAATCAGGCAGAACATAACCTTTCCAGTTCGGTGGCTTATATTTAACATGATGCATTTGGGACTTATCTATGCATTTATATTTATCAATGGGTCACTTAGGATGATGTTGAAGAGGAGAGGGAAGAGAAGACATGTTTGACTTTTTCCCAGTCTTAGGGGAAAAGCGTTCAGTCTTTCACCTTTCTGTATGATGTTAATTGTAGGCTTTTTATAGAGGCTATATGTCAGATCGAGGGATTTTCCTTCTAGTCTTAGCTTCCTAATGTCTTTTTTTTCATGAATGGATGTTGATTATTTTCAAACATTATTTCAATGATTAGTTGTGGGTTTTTCCATTGTATCATCTTTTGATATGGTAAATTTAATCGTATAGCCTTCAATGTTGAACCAGCCTTGGTTACTGGAAGAAATTCCACTTAGTTATGATGGGTTGTGCATTTTGTATATTGTCGGTAATATTTGCTGCTATTTTATTGAGTTTTTGCATCTATATTCATAAGGTACATTGGTCTGTAGCTTTATTTTTTTCCTCTTATGATGTCTTTTCTCTAATCTCAGCAACTGCTGTCCTTAAGGAATTACTTGAGAAATATCCCCTCCTCTCTGTTTTGTGCAGTAGTTAGTATAGAATTTATATTATTCCTGGCCGGGCGCGGCGGCTCAAGCCTGTAATCCCAGCACTTTGGGAGGCCGAGACGGGCGGATCACGAGGTCAGGAGATCGAGACCATCCTGGCTAACACCGTGAAACCCCGTCTCTACTAAAAATACAAAAAAATAAGCCGGGCGAGGTGGCGGGCGCCTGTAGTCCCAGCTACTCGGGAGGCTGAGGCAGGAGAATGCCGGGAACCCGGGAGGCGGAGCTTGCAGTGAGCGGAGATCTGGCCACTGCACTCCAGCCTGGGCGACAGAGCGAGACTCCGTCTCAAAAACAAAA